>NC_137049.1:9913199-10148199 GCF_032717465.1 Coenobita brevimanus
TTGTGCACTTTTTTTTTTTTCACATGCTACATTCATCTGTAGAATTTAGTGATGCGGTGAAGGTGATGAAGGAGGGAAGACCGCAGGAAATATTAAATGGAGGAAGGATGGAGGGAATCAAGGAAGGGGAAAAAAAAGAAAGTAGTGTGCTGAGTGATGGTGCAGAAGTGAGGAGGAATGGAAGGAAGCAAGAGAGGGGGAAAAATAATACAGGAAGGAGAGACTTGCGTGGTGTATGACCGGGTAAAAGTGAGTAGTGGTAGAAAAAAGCAAGAGAGGAGGAAAGGAAAAAATACAGCAGGAAGGAGAAAGTTGTGTGGTGAATGATGGCGCAAAAGGGAAGAGGGATGGGAATTAGCAGGAGAGGAAGGAAAAATTTTTTACAGGAACGAGGAAGTTATGTGATGAGTGATGGCGCAAAAATGAGGAGGGATGGAAGGAAACAAGGGAGAGAGAAAAAACAAATTAAAAGCAGAAAAAAGTAAGCAATGTGGTGAATGACGGCGAAAAAGTAAGGAGAAATGGGAGGAAGGAAAGGATGAAGAAAAAAAAAAAAACAGGAAGGTGGAAGCTGTGTGGAGAATGACAGGATAAAAATGATGGAGCATTAATATAATCACCCCGGCAGGACCAAGACAAAGGGAGAGTTTAAGTATGCTGGAGGTGTGAGGGGTTGTCGGGCTGACGAATGAGCGGGCAGGGTGGTGTGTGGGGAGGAGAACAGATAGATTGATAACAAACGAGAGAGAGAGAGAGAGAGAGAGAGAGAGAGAGAGAGAGAGAGACTAATCCGTCTACTTGCATCCTTATCTGCTTGTCTGTGTTCTGTGTCTGTCTATTCAGTTTATCTTCCTCCTTTATTTGGCTTTTTTATCCATTTACCTGCTCTGCATTACCTTGGCTAAAACACCAATATCTTGTCCTGTCTCTTTGTTTGCTTATCTTTGGACTTTATCTGTAAATCTATCTCCTCCCTCTCAAACACACACCACATCCTTCACACACACTATCTTCTCTGGTGGGGAAGGCAGGCAAACTCTGGATAAAGCTTAAAACTCAGGACATAGATGGCAGAAGGGTAAAGTGTCAATAATCGTGAGAGCAGAACAAATGGAAGATAATCATTTCCTCCTCCTCCTCCTTCAATCATCGTTTTCTTTCTTCTTCTCCCCTCCTCGTTTCTTTCTCTTCTCCCTTAATCCATACTTCGTCCTTCTTCTGTCTTTCTTTATCTCTATTGTCCTTCACCTTACTCCTCCTTCATCTCTTCCATACTTCGGTTCCCGTCCTTCTCCCTTTTCACCCGTCCTGGTCCCTCTGCCTCTCTGTCTTCGTCCTTCCGCTCACGATGCAGGAGCGGGTGTTGTGTGTGTGTGTGTGTGTGTGTGTGTGTTTTATACCCCTTCATCACACAACCTCACACCCAACATAAAGAGTCTGGCGGGGGCGGGGGATATGACCTCCAGTGTGTAGGCTATTTGGACTGCTACCCCGTTATCAAGGTGTCGGTAGCGGCGCACAACATTTGTTTATCCCTGATGCCTGATCATTAGTGGACGGTTATTAGATTAGACGTATAATTTAACAAACATCATCATACTGTGCTATCCAGACAAACACAGTAGCTCTGTCAGATTTATAATTGGTGTCGTCTGTAAAAACAATCAATGTGCAGCTGAACAGAGACCGCGTTACCTTCTCCAGGCTTATGCACTACCGTCTTTTATACAACTGTCCCAGTTTAAAGCAATATGGATGTGGGATATTTGCATGAATACCGTATATCACTGAATTTCTGCACAATGTGTGCTACCACACTGTTTGGCAGTACTGTACTAAATTCTTATACTTGGGGCCATAAATCTGCAATGTTCAACAAGAAATAATAAGTACGACATCAGTTGAAAAGATTTATATTATCTTCTCATGTTCCTACACTCAGATACATTATAAACAATATTTCTGATCAAAACCAGTACTTGGCCATGCACTAATTATGGCAGACTCGGAAACACAAACATGTGTAAATGGAAGGTGGGAATATTTTGTATTCAGTTCTGCATCTTGGTAATTTCAGTTACAATAGTTTTCTTGACTGTCTTATTAGTATTCTTCCCAGCTTATTCCTTGAACTAAATTCGTTTGTTACGTTAAGATTCCCTGCATAGTACACAGTTATAGGCTTTTCCCTACAGGTTTTCTTTTGGTCATTTCAAAAGTCGTATCTGTAGCCGAATATTCTTAACAACACTCGCCCATTCTGCCGCAGTTCACCTTCCTCTACATACTCATTCAAATGATTTCCACTTGATTAAATTTCACTTGGTACAAAACAAAAAGGATACAATTCTTCAGCCCTCTGCGAAACTCCATGTCAGTTGAGTGGAGGAGTAAGTCTTGTATGACCTTTAAATGTAAGATTTTTTTTCATGCCATCCACCAGACACGACACAAACTAAACGCGTGAAATTAACAAATTACACATCGTACCCTGGGATTACAACCTAGTGTACGCTGTTTCTGATTTTGCTGTGGCTGTGGGATATCTAAAATTCTGATATTTATAACATGTATTTTAGTGTAATGATCACTATGGAAATTACTGATATCAAGACAGCCATAAAAACAAACAGGACAAGTACAAGGTGACAGAAGCGACATTCAAGTACCAGAACAACACCAGCATAGGCATCTTTTTGTAACCTTAGACGTAGGTAAATAAATATACAGTCATAATTACCATGGCATCATTGTTTCCCGTTATTATACTCACTTGATGTAGTGCTGCCTACTTCTTCCTTAGCCTTTATCATACTTTTTCTGTGCCTGCCCTCCTCTCTTCCTATTTCTCCCATCTTTCCTGCCACTGCTTAATGCATTTCTTTCCGTTACAGGTGTCTTTACATTGAGTGACAAGCCAAATGGTTTCCTGTAAGCCAAGAAACCATTTACAACGCTGGGTGGTAACCATATAACCAAACCATACGTGCTCCCTGTGTCAAGTGGGTTGGTGGAGGGTTAGTGCCCCTCCCTGTAAAACAAATAACTCAGAGTCAAATGGCCACCCCATACGGGATTATGGCATCTGGCAATAGATAGATATATTGTGTGAGCATGATCCCACAAACACACACATAAAGGAGGAAAAAAAACTAAAATAGAAGAACAATGGTCACACAGTTCATCGACGATGAGTCATACATTGATTCCTTCCTTACTTAAGCCTTCGCAATTCTCGTCATGCAGTATAAATAAGCCAACAGTACGGAAGAATGTAAAGAACATTTGGCCCGAGAGCGACTGACTAAGTGGTGTGGGCGTGTGAAGGATAACTGTAATACCTTCTTCACTGGTTCCTTCCAAGCACTCAATCCCATCACACGCAATGAAGGACCTTGTGTGTCTTTATGCGGAAATAAGCTACATGATGAAACTGTGACAATTTTGTGTTTGGTGTGTTACAGAGAGGAATTAGTTTATTTCTGAAACGCCCTCCTGTTGCTTCTTTCAATATCAATCCACTTTCTACTTCCATAATTCAACGGATGAAGTGAATTTATGAACAGTGGTTACGTGATACAAAGTGGGTGACTTGGAGTGGGTTTGATGCTGGAGTGAGGCAGGGTGGTTCTTACTGACACAGACGAGCCAAGCATGCACAAGCGCGCGCGCACACGCACGCACACGCACACGCGCGCACACACACACACACACACACACACACACACACACACACTCTCTCTCTCTCTCTCTCACCACCATTCAGGTCACAACTCCACATTTAAAAGAACTTAATAATGTAAAAATGGGAGAAACAGTGATCCTTTATCTTCAACTCATCTAACCACGCCTACCTAACAAGTGCATGTTGTCTCACTGTCACTGTTGTTCCCGCTCAATCACAACTACCCACAGGCGTCAGGCCGCATCTCCCAAAACAGAAGAAACGAGAAAGTAAGGCAAGAGTGATTCTTCATTCTGCACTAACCTGTCCTCTCCTGCTTGTTAAGTGAAGCACCTGTTCTCTCATTGTCACTCTGCTTCTCTCTCAATTCTGCGTCCTCAGTATCAGCCTACTTCTTTCTCTGGCCACTTTTAATTTTTCTCTCCTCACATTCGGTACCTGTGTGTGTGAGTGTGTGTTGTCACTTGTCCTCTCTAAATCAACATTCAGGCAGGTAAACCATGTACGAGTATAGGAACATCCCCTTGTTAACACTATTATGGTCTTTACAAGTATTAAATTTTGTACCTGTGCCGAATTACTCAGGTGGGCAAGACAAATAAACTACCGCCCCCCACTGCAAAGACCATTATAGCATTAACAAACATTTGCAGCACTGACTTACAATCTTCAGCGGACTTCACTGCAACTCACTATACCGTTTTCACCTTAACTTGGCCCAGAGTTTCCAGCTTATTTTACCTACGTCAGTGGCAGGAAAAGATACGGCCCTACATTCATTCCATGGCACTTCTTCATGACTTGCATAAAATTCTAATGTTACTCTATTGTTATGGCTGAGTGTTCAAGATTGAGAGATGACAATTTTAGGCCAAGTTAGAATAAAAGGAGTATCCTAACTCCCTCCTCCGACCAGTCAAACGTACCCGGATCTTTTTCCCGAGGCTCAGGGGGGGGGGGAATTATTTATAAAGAAAACAAAAGAATAAAAACATCCAGTGGTCATTACTTAACACCACAAGGAGGGCCTGGGTGTAAGGTCAAAGAGAACAGCTCTGCCTGGGAATAGGGATGGAGACAAACTTGCCCAATAAAGATGAAAAAGGAAAATCGCAAATCATATTAACCTTCAGAACTGGGATAGAAATAACAATTTAAAAACTACGAAATCCTCAGCTGCACGAAGTAAGAAGATAGGCTACAATAATCATAGGATGCTTATAAAGAAAAAAGAAATTACAAGTTTTTTAAAAATAAGATCAGTCCTCCTTACAGAGCCGGTATGAAATGAACTCACTGAAACCTATTGTCGACAGAAGGGAGGGGACAGGAATAGGGAAAACATTATTACCAACAGATTTTGCGATTAAAAGAGAGAGAAAAAAGTAATTATCTGCAACTCCTCGTACAGTATTGTTAGTTTAAAAGGCTTCCCAGCACCTCTTCCTTATGTGTTCACTTCCACATATGTCAATACTTTCTTGTACAGTAAAAATAATGCAGACTGTCAGTATTACAACATATAACAATTAATAGGACATCAAGAAGGAAAATAAATATGCAACTCTATGGAAGATATGGAAAGGAGCCTAATAAGTCCAAGGAAATATGGATCGTAATGTTGTAGTCTTAAAGCATATGGAATTTAGATGTTTGTCGACCTCCATTTTTTTGCTTTTATGGAACGACTATGATTATTGCACGTCACCATTCCGTAGGCCATATCACAGAATGCAGCCAGAAGTGATTATCACTTCGGTTAGGGAAGTCTCCACAATAATCCCGCACTGATACTTTTTTTTTTTTCTTCACAGCACTGGCCAATTATTACCTGCTTAACCCTTCACTACGACGCCACCTTTTTCTAGATTACTTTTGACACCACCAAACTTTTACATCTAGCCTAACCGAGGGAAGTCTCACACAGCGGAAATTTGGAAACGGTCTCCTGTAAACCATTTACAAAACTCCTTTTACTGAAACTCGGCCTAAAATTGCCATCGCTCCATCTTGAATGCTTAGCTATAACAACCGATTAGCACTGGAATATAATGCTGGTTTCGTAAAGGTACTGTGGAAAGGATGTAGAGCCGAAGTACTGTCTTTTTCTGTCACTGAGCTGCTTGATAAAAGCTACAAAAGGACGAAATTCTCGGCCAAGTTGATGTAAATGGACCATAAGAGGTATTCCTCCAGGGCTGAACCAAATCGTGCGGAGGTAGAAGAAAAAAATGTAATTTCAATGATGGGGCTAACAAGGAAACCAGGACTTGATGCTTCTTTAATTAATACTGTAAAAGGAAAAATACATGACGGTCCACCATATCATCCTACAGTTTACGGTAAAAATTACTTGCATGAACAATAAATCCTTACCTTAAACCTACTACATACACCCAGTGATTATGCTACATTTAGGCTATCTCATCTTAAATCTGACCCAGATTTTCGTAATTATGCAGCTTATTTCACGTAGCTCAGTGGGAGAATAAGGCATTACTGTGGCTCTACATACTTTTCATAGCACTTCACGACTAGCATCGCATTTTAGTCTTAATCTCTTGCTAAAACTCAGTGTTCACGATGGAGAGATGGGTATTTTAGACCAAGTAAAGGTAAAAATGGTATAGCCAGATTACCTCCAGTATAACCCAACACCACATCTGTGAGGCATAGTTTAACACCTGCTTTATCCTGAACTTTACACATTCTGTACAGCTGGTTTAGATCCAATCAAGGTTACGGGCCATGGTCTTTGTTCAACTTGTTTTTGTCCGTCAGTGAAAAACATAACTAAGACAGCTTTGATTTGCTTTGTACCCAACATGATAGAAGGATTGAAGTCGGCCAAGGGACTGACCTACTGTTAGAAAACGACACGCCAAAGGTGAAGGTCACATGGCAAGGTCAACTTACTTAGTTTTTATCCGATTTAGACCGGACTTGGTGGAAGGGTTCAGAGTAAATCATGCATGAAGGGTTTCGATTCTGAGAACAACCAGTCAGAGATTATGGTTTCACGGGAGGGTCAAATTATCAGTGTCTAATGTGGCTGCTTGCAACAGTTTTCTTATCCTTATATTAGCCTCTGGTAGGTCATCTTGCCTTCAAAAATATCTCGCTCACATTTCAACATACTGTGGTCACAGCGTCAGTCGTCCATCAGGAAGCATTGTAAGGGTGTTCAGCATCCAGGTCACACATTCCTTCCGGGTTCTGGTGAATGTGACTGCGGCCAATAGGGAACTCAACGAGGCCATAACGGGTCACATATATCAACACAGACTGACACAATCGGTAAGTGGGTGTGGTGTGCAGGAGGTGGTCACTGGCTTGAGACACGCCTGGGGAGTGGTAGGCGGCCAGTAAGGAACACAGCAAGGTGAGTATGTGTTGGGACATATGAACACGGACTGGCACTATCGGCAGGTGGCTGAGCGGGTCATCACAGTTATGGTGGCCATAGACTTTTTTTTTCTCTCTCTCTTTTTTTTGGGGGGAGGGTGTACACTCGTGTATGGCCCTAGAGAAAAGTTGGCTCAATGTGGGTACTACCGGCAGTACAGATCCTGTTTGTTGTAGAGGTTAATCATGAAACTTTACCTTTTTCTTTCTTAATTATCCCACCATGCATAAATTTATGACTTTATTTCAGTTCATATCCACGCACCAGAACAAATTAGTAGAAACATTTTATTATAAGCAGCATATTGAGTTATGCATATCAAATCACAATGTCCAAATCAGAGATCTCCGTATAACTTGTTTACAGACTTCACAACGCACAGAAACAGTGTGGTTTGTTCAGAGATAAAGCTTGATCTGTATAACAACTGGCAGATCATGTCCCTGCATATAGCTGCTTAGACCACAGTAATCATCAAAGGAATTTTTTGTACAATAATAAGAAACTCCTTCTTTCACTGAGTCGTTGAGTTTGTGCTTTGTTACATAAATTTTCATACTGCTTCATCAGCCATTAACTACAGTGTTCTTGATGATTTACAAACAATATAGCTAGGTCATGTGACTTTAACCTACAAACCTATTCTGTACTATCCATCGCCACCGTTTACAGAAGACCGACATGCAACAAATAAAATGCAACAAAACAGTACTCTCTTAAGTAATATGAACTACTTCCTCGTGATACTCAGCGTAACATGGTGGAGTATCATCATGTGATAGGGTATCCTCGACACCAGCCCCCTCTCCTCAAGTGATAGCCTCATAACCTGTCGCTCATCTCTGACCTGGCCGTGTTGAAATGTGTAAGAAAATATCAGGCAAATCAGATTAAAGCAACGGAACCCAGGAGTAAAATTGCAGTTACACACACACACACACACACACACACACACACACACACACACACACACACACACACACACACACACACACACACACACACACACACATACACGCACACACGCACGCACGCACAGATTTTATTAATAGTGTGCTGCAAGACTTTCGTGGGAAATCCAGTGATGTTATCTCATATAAACCAGCAAGTATTAACTCGCCCAGAGTCCAAACACATTATAAAATATCTGTCAGCTCTTTCAATATCTCTAGCTTTATATTTGTATACTATGTCATTTACGTTACACTCGCCCCCTACAATTATAGAATTAAGTGCTCCCCACCGTCTTTCATTTAGTCCTGAGTCATGCACTTCTTTTCCCTCCCCCATTTCCACCCATGGCTAGATCACCAACAAATTCTACCATACAAACCTAAGGACGTGACGCGGAAGACCAGACTACCCTTGGACCTATAATTATACTTAACACACCGTGATGTAGTATAAACCTGGACCTTGAGAGAGTTATAACATGGGAGCGGTTATAACATTTTCTGCCCAGATCAGAGCCAGCCTGGAGATTTTGGCCTGGGAAAGATTAAAGCCGTCCCTCTCTGCTACCTCAATTTGACCATAAACAGACAGCGTGGTTTAGCATCCGCTCTATATCACTCACCCATCCACACCACTAGGCGCCACACCACCGTCTGGCCTTACCTAAAATGAAGGAATATTAGGTTAACAAAATTCACGATGCAGGCTGTTTTATCCAAATCAAACAATAGCGTCATAATCTAAATCTACTTCGTTTCATACCTGCATCTCACGTAATTACACACACTGATATACATATTCTTCAGCTCAGCTGTTTAATTCTTAACCCTCATACAGCACAATATTCAAACAGCGTCTCATGGAATATCAGAAATATGATGTATTTTCAACAATAAAAGGGGGATTATATATTAACACAGCACTGGCTCGCCGTAACAACAAAACCAAGACAAAATTCAGACCAGAGTGTACCCTCTCGAAGGAAAATATCACAGCAGCAGAAAATTAATACGCTGCTAATGCAAGTGCAATTTATTTCACTTTGTACGTCAAGTCAGTGTCCATAAAAAATGCCAAACCTGTACACACCATGATGCTGTAAACCATAAAGAATGTTTTGAAACTGCTGCACATACATCAGAATGATCGAAGATTTACAGTAGAACTTCAAAATACTATCAGCAACATAGAGCATTCCAGACTCAGTTTCTGCTGTTCCTGAACATTACATTACCAATTCGTCATAACTCGTTCAGGACACGAGATGCCAACCGTTCCTGTTATGTCTCTACAATTACATTTAACTGAAGAGTAGCTCTCCGTGCTCAAAGGGTTAAGGTCAGAGTGGGGATGTGGCGAGGGGAGTGACTGGCATGATAAGGGTTAAGGTGAGGGCGGAGTCGGTGGGGGTGAGGCAAGGGGAGTGACCTGCATGATAAGGGTTAAGGTGTGGGCGAGGTGGGTAGGGGTGAGGCGAGGGGAGTGCATGATAGGCAACGATGCATGACTGAAGCCTGATATTATCTCGAGTGCTGGCTGAACTCTTATCGAAACAAATTAGTATTTCTTTTATGTGCATTTATGAGGGTGGTTTAATAATTTACGGCCACATTACTCTTTATCACTATCAGGGGGAATGTGTACTAATGGACCGGCCAAGTACGGCTCATTTCACAGTTCTCATTCACGTCAGCATCTCCACATCTGATTAAGTAATGTTTGTCCGCTTACGAGAAAATTACACTCTATTTATACTTGGACTTGTGAGGGCAGGAAGCTAATGTATGACCTTATTACCTGCCTTCACCGCTAAGGATATTCAAAGCTGCGGAATGGTTAAGGTTTAGAGTCGGTGTATTGCTGGTGATAATGACATGACAACAAACAGATCTTGGCGATATGATATTAATGTCAACACCGACAAGTAAAGCCGCGTTCATGAAAAGGAATACACATCTCCCTGTGTTGTCTACTGTTTATGTCGTCTGTTGGTGGAATGTGGAACTATTGCACTCACTACTTGGAGCAAGGATTATCAATGCACCAAACAGTAGGCAAAATAGCACCACATCCCACCAGCAGTGGACACTACTCGTTCATGAGACAACTGGAGCAGATATGTATCCCAACTTATGAACCCGGCTGTACAGCTGGCTACACAAGACCTGGGACAAAGACTGTGTGAAGTAATGATCTAGCCATAATTTCCGATGTTCATGCATCACAGTTACTTGGTCATTTCAATTAATATATGACGACTTTGTTCATTCATGTCAGTGTCACCCACAAACATGACTGGTCAAGGTTGTTAAGTGTACCAAATGCTAGACCTCTTGTTACGCATTGGTGCTGTCTTAGGTTCGTATGTTGCCAACTGTACATTTGCAACCGATCATAACACAGTGAGAGAGTGACACAAGGTGGCGCTTACCATCCCAGTGTAAGTCTAACAACCCCCCAGACAGACTTATTTGACTCGGGAAGGAGTTAATGTTATATTTATTAGGGTTTTACTAGTTGTTGCTTGTAAGATATTTTATGACAAGGCTGGACGACCTCATGGATAGTTACGGAGTTGTAAAATTCTCCTTTGTGATAACCCCACCCACGCCTCCTTCTCCCTCCCGCTCCAGCCCCCCCTCTCAGTTCAGCAAGCGTTCCTCTTGATGAAGCTGGGGATGGAAACGGAAGCGTAATATACTGCCATCCACTGTCCAGTCTGGCTCTTCCAACTTTTTCTTAACAGTCCAGAGAGAGACACTCGTTAGCCACTGTCCGTTGTCTTGTACATAAAGTGTGTGACATTTATCACTTCACCGTATAATTTATAGTACACCTACAACGACATTACATCATCTTATAATAAAGCTCTCGCACATTAGCAGTCACCGAGGTTGTCACTCACATTACTAGTCACCTTTACTTATACCGGTACATAAAGAAGGACATAAAAGGAGAGGACAACTACAAAGATTAATGACACTTACCAGAGCCACTCCTACCATCTAGAATTATCACTATTAGTTATAAATTTATTAGCTTTTCTCAGAACAAAACTTGGATATGTATAGAGAAGCTCCAAGTGCAGAGCCCCAGTTAACTCAACGTTTAGCCAAAGTTGGCTTCTGAAGGAATAACACGCACAATATACAGTCAGCGCCTTAAATAGACCATACAGTGAATTAACAACAACAGCAACAACAACAAAATTAACGATTATTAGTTGTTGTTGCTGCTGTTGGTGTCAAATCATCGTATGGTCTATTTAAGCTGCTCACTGTATCTTGTGTGTGCTATTCCTGCAGAAGCCAACTTTGGCGAAGCGTTGAATCAACTGGGCCACTGTGCTGCATTTGGTGTTTTTAGTCCCAGCCAGCAGTGACTTCACAGTCGACAAAACTTGGATATTCAGTGACGGACATATCCTACAGACACTAATAATAATTACAGTACACACCCGAACGAACACGTTACATTTTACAGTGCGCACCCAAGTAACACCCTACCTATTATAGTATACATCCGAGGTAACAAGTTACCTGTTATAGTGTATAACCGAGGTAACACGTTACCTATTACAGTATACACCAAAGGGAACATTTATTATAGTATACACCTGAAGTAACACCTTACCTCTTATACCATACACCTCAGGTACCACCTTGCCTATTATACAGTAAACACCCTAGATAACAACATACTTAAAGCAAATTTCTTTCAACTACAGTATACGGATGTTTGATGGTCAAAGAGCATTTTCTAAAATTCTCTAAAATTCTGCTCACTGAACGGTTAATGTATATTCTGAACACCACTTCTGATTGTGCGATCAGTATGATAACAACTTTATATATTTCGTCCTGACTACTCCCAGATGACAGTATTAGCTTGGGAGAGAACCATCGAAATTAAAGAGTAAATACGCTGAGAACGTATGTGGAAGTGGCGAAGAAAGAGAGGTAGCACTGCACCACATCCACATGGCTACACCCACACTCAGACAAACCACCTACCCACACTGTCTGACCACACGGATTTTTCCATTCCACCCACCTTCTTCCACAACACATACCAGGATTTCACGCTTATTCACACACACTTCACTTCCCCATTAACACAGTGCTCACCCGTTCCACACCCTCTCTTCCATACCTCATCTCCCACCCTCCCGACCCAACACACCCATCATGCCACGTGCATCTCCCTCACCTCCTGCACATTTCCACCCACTCTCCATGCAGCAGCTGATCAGGAGTAAGGCAGGCGCAAAAATTGTTAGGAATATTACTGCACCAGCCGCCACTGCCACCTCCCTCTGATTACATGCCGTCGAGCGAATTTCAGTGTTCGTCAGGCTTCTCCACTGTGTCCCAGCTTCTACCACCTCTTGCAGTCTCCTCCCTTTTATACAGATAATTTACCTTATGAGGATATTATGAGGTTTCTTGCCATTCTTCCTCGTGGTTAACTGAAACTTATAAGGCTAATTGCTGATTGTAAGCCTTGGTGCGTGTGGAACCTGTGGGATACCTTGTGTGTGTGTGTGTGTGTGTGTGTGTGTGTGTGTGTGTGTGTGTGTGTGTCGCTGACAGGAGTAAAGTATAGAAGCTACTATTAATACAAACAAAAAACCCATGTTCTTAAAGGGATACTGTTAAGTTTGGTGCATTAAAATGCATATATCAGACGAGCATGACCTAATATGCTACAAATTATGTGACAAACTATAATGCGCCGTCAATGTTTTTTAGTCGCAGAACAAACTCTCTCTCTCTCTCTCTCTCTCTCTGTTCAAGCCGCCATGAGATATGATGGAAGAGATGTGAGGATCTAGTTCTCACCTGATCTCTTCTCTCCTATCCATATCTACCCCTACATCTAATCCATATTAACATATTAAATAACCTAGTCTTGGACCCTAAACTATCCCAGTTATACCTAATGGTCCATAATATGTCCACTACAGGACCCAATTTTTTCGGACGAAGAGTGATAACCAGAAATATTTGGGAGTCGAAGTGTTGTAGTGGTTATGTTTGAGTGTATGCCAGAGTCCGTAGACATCATAAACAGAACCAGCAGGGTGAGAATAAATGTAAACTTATGGGAGGACATAATACCATATTCTACTTTAAATGTTCCCTATGGCTTTAATGTCGATTTCATTGCCTCAAGTTACGTGCATCACAAGACAAGTACGTTAACCACCTGGCCACTGTACCTCCTAAACTAACCTAAACATACGTACTTTAGCGTGTCCCATCCTAACTGTATATTCACATTCATGTATATTATCAAGCCTAACCTTGCCTCACCGATCCCACAAGCCAACACAACCACATAATTATCACCTCACACGTAATCGCTCCTCCCTGTGAGTACAATGGTGATAACAGCCACAACACGGTGCTAATCTCTTGGACACACATTGTACCAAGTTAGGGGGTGACCTCTCCTCCACCTCTTACTCCCTCACTCTGTCCCCCGCCCATAACCTCTGATTCCTGAGCAATAGCCGCTCTTCGTTCACTTTTCACCTCCTGTTTTTGTATACCCTCCCCCCTCTCTCTCTCTGTCACACACACACACACACACACACACACACACACACACATTAACTTATGAAAGCGCACATTACGAGTGAATGCAAAACAATGAGGCAAATTATACAAAAATTAGCTATGATAATGCTTCAGCTGATCATGCAAATTACCCAGCGAGTAGAGATGTAACCAAGTATGACAAACGTTTCCATTCAAAGTGAAACTTTTTTTTTTTTTTCCTCAGAAGTACGGTAAACATTCAACAAAATCTGACCTATGGCGGGACAAACTGCGATACGGAACTGGACTGAAGTTCTAAAAATAAATTACGATCGACTCCTAGGCCCGCATTCTCCCCAGTTAAGGAGGCTCCCTAGCACCTTTTCCTTACCAATTTATTTTCGGATACCGCTGGTTAATATAATTTTGCAAATTATTTATGCAGAGGATGGCGATATTAGAATGATAAACAGCACACAAGAGTGTGATGAGGCGCAATAAGCAAGATAAATTACTTAAGATGACGTGTTAGGGAGCTTCCTTACCTGATGTAAAATCATCTCACGTCTCTTGCTATTACTACCGAATACTGATGATAAGACTTTTCGTAAAGCTTGGCCCAGGCTTGTGAAGGGCATTTAGACGTTCTAAATTCTTTTTCCCTTCTCAACAAACTGCCGGCTGAACAGTAATACATCTGCAGTGGTTTTCTATCCCATTGGAGCCCAGTGTCCGGAATATTGGACAGAACTGGGATTTTTCAAGTCTTTATAAAGTAGGGAACCTCCGGGTAGGGACCTATGAGCTTCGCGACTATGAGCCGATAGGCGGAGGGCGGTACGCTTAGTACCCACCCAGTGCAATGCCTCGCCCGGCACCCGTGGGATCCAATGGGATATACCTGCTGTAGGTATAGTGGATGTAACGAGCACATCGTCATAATAGAGCTACGGTACATCATTTTTACTCTAACCTGGCATAAAATTGCCATCTCTTCATCTCTAATACTGACTAGGCTCGTAACAATAGATTAGGGTTAGGATGGGACACTAGTCATGAAAAGGCGCCATGGAAGGGATGTAGGATTGTCTTTTTCTGCTACTGAGCTATAAGAAATATGCTAAAAAAGGATGAAAACCTAGGCCAAGTTAGCCAAGTTAGAGTAAAAAGTCTAGTGATAATTACTTATGTAGAATAATGACATGATACAATACAACCACCAGCAATTTCAATTCATTTTGGTCTATGAAGTTTCCAGGCCTACTTCCGTTTAACAGTACATGGCAGTCCTACCATACTTACTGCTCCGTTGAAGTATGTGGCATTGGGTGGCTACATCACCACCACTGCTTGTTTACATTCACAATAAGTGGTTGGGTCGGAGTGTATTAAAGAAGGATATACAGACTGGCGTGGAGAGGTTGTCGAACTATACGTCACTGTTTCATCACTCACATTCCGCGTCACTCTTGCGGCAACTCTGATGATTCCAAAATAAGGTGAATGTTATGATGGCCACTGGCTACACCTGGAGTGTTGTCTAAAACGTCTAACACTGGCAGTAGCACCCTCGCTGCCCTCTCTCACACTGTTTTGCCTGGCAAGTTTTCTTCTTTTTTTTTCTGATGTTGATTATTGTGTTTTCTGGTTCGCCCCTTTCCTCGTTTTACCTGCGCTGGAGCACGCCACGTATGTGAGTGGCGAGGTCTTACTGACTGTTGCTAATACCCGAGTACACGTATGGCAGATATAAATAGTACAGCAAGGATAGTACGAGGAATTTCATATTAATTTTGGTCTCAGGCACTTAATCACTGAAGAAGGCACACACACACACACACACACACACACACACACACACACACACACACACACACACACACACACACACACACACACACACACACACACACACACATTTACTCAAACACCGGTACTGTTTATGCACACATATATTCACTTATATCCATACCGGTATTCACATTAGGCATGAGGAACCGGCAGGGTAGGTGAGACAGGAAAGGTAAGGCGATACAGAACAGGGCAAAGAAAAGCGCGGCAGAGGAGACAAGGTGAGGGAAGACAGCGCTGAGAGGCGGGGTTTGGCACAGCAGGTTAAACTGATGCATGGTGAGGCAGGGAGTAACATGGGAAGGAGGACTAAATTTTTGGTGTCAGGAGATGGCAAGGTGATGCAGAATGAGGTAAGCTGTTGCCGGGTGAGGGAGGTCAAGGCAAGGCAATGCAGAGAGAGCCAGGGCGAGATAGTGATACTCCGTGAGGGAAGGCAGAGGAAAGATGAAGAAAGGGTAAGCAGGATATGGCAAAATGATGAAGGGGGAGACAGGATGAGGCAAGGTAATGAAGGGGGTGACAGTGAGGTAATGTGATCATGGGGGAGGCAGAGAGAGGCACGATGACATACGATTGGCAACAAGAGGCAACGTGATGCAGGATTAGACAGGACGAGGCAGGATGATGCAAAGTAAGGCAGGACGAAGCAATGTGATACAAGTTAGGGCAGGACGAGGGAAAGCGGTGCAGGGTGAGGTAGGAAGAGGCAATGTGATGATGCGTGAGGCGGGATGAGGAAAAGTGATTGATGATGAGGAAGGACGAGGTAAAGTGATGCAGAGTGAGGCAGAACGACGGGATGTGATACAGGTTGAGACAATACAAGGCAAACCGATGAAAGGTAGAGCAGGGCATGAGAGGCAAGGGAAAGTTGGTGGGAGATACCGAGCGGCGGCAAGATATGGCAAAACGAGGAAGGGTGAGGCAGGGTAAGGCAGGGTGAGGCATGGTAAGGGTGATTCTGAGCAAGGCAGGTCAGGCAGGGTGGGGTGCAAGAAGATCAGCTGATAAGAGATGTGGCGTGACGCAGGAAAAAACGCTCAAGAGACTGCAACTCCCGCGCCCTCGGTTATCTCATGCCGAACATTTGAATTTGCCGTGACCTGGACGTACTACCGACTGTCCTCAAAATCCATTTATTTCACCTTTGTCTAGCCTCAACACGTCACCCAAGTTTAGCCCAAATTGCATCAAATCTATTTGAGATTACCTTCCAGGGTTGCTTTTACCTTTAAACTGTTTATCTAAAAAACGAATCTATTTATCTTCACCTGACCATCAGTCCTTCCACCAACTTACTTCCATATCGAATCACAACTGCTACAGTTGTAAGATCAGACCTCTGACCTTGCCGTATAACAGTGGCCTTTGACTGATTATTCACCAAATCGAATCACTTCATTCTTGCCTTGCATTTAACCATGACACCAAGTTCGATTTAAAGCTGGATCAATATTGTTTAAGCTGATTAACCTTGCCATGTGACCTCTGACCCACTGTTCTCAGAAACAGTAAGTCAACCCCTGGGACGACCCTCAATCCTTCCACAAAGTCTGGTCCAAATACGATCAAAACCAAGTTAAATTGTTCACATACACACAGGCGCTCGCGGGCACCGAAAACCAAAAAACCCTGCTTTCACTGTGAGTGTGGTTGTAAATAGTCAGAACAACCTCAAAGCAGGTCGGCCGTCGCTTTGACAACTCTCTGACTCTGGTTTAACACCCTTCCACCTCCTTCTCTTCCGTTCCTCCTCCTATCCCTCCAACCCATCTCTCCCCCTTCACCTCTCCTTCTCTGTCCCTCTGTATCCGTGCCAGTAGGTCACATCCCATGCCTTGTAAAGGCCCCTAATTGGCTATAGTGTAATCCATCTTTCAGAGTGGGACAAAGGCTCCAGTCGCAAAACAAGGGGATCAACATATACAGTGTGTGTGTGTGTGTGTGTGTGTGTGTGTGTGTGTGTGTGTGTGTGTGTGTGTGTGTGTGGTAGTGACGTGTCTGGATAAGACAATAAAAAAATAAATCTAGAACCTAGAGTTCAGTAAAATACAATAACTCTCTTTATACCAGCCTTAAGTATGTTAGACTCCATATCAACGGAACATACTGTAATTCATTCACTTGAATATTTTAAGATCCTGTAATATATAACACAAACACTCTTCATTACTAACCACAGCCTAGCATCAGCTCCTTCACCATATCCATAATGATTTTTTTTTTCATTCCTCTACAATTTACCAAATTTCCATTACTCACGTCTCATCCTTTTAACACACCACACACAAAGACAATTAACAGCTAAAAGATACGGCACACTCTTGTCTCACTCCAGCGATTATTTAAAACCAATTACATGAACCTTCACCCACCGTGACATAGGCTTTGCTACCTTCACAAAGGTCTTCACCATAGGCTTACACGGGAGCTGGGGAAGAATATACCGAATACAATTAAATTCCTCTTGCCATCTGATATAATCTTTAAACAGACACACACACACACACACACACACACACACACACACACACACACAAATTCTGACAACATATTCTCCATACAGGCCAAAGATATCTCCTTAACGCATTGAATAAACCTCCACTCGTGTTTACACCTTGAGAGAAGAGGCAGGTGTGGAATAACACACCGGTATCACTTTCAGGCTAACATGGGCAAGCCAATGGTCCTTTGTGGGTCCCTATTTGGCGCAAGGTAATTCTGGCTGACTCTCAGTCCACAATTTTGCCGTCAACTTTGTCTGTCACTAAAAAAGGTAGCGGTGTTTTGGGCAGCACTACAACCTGTAATTCAAACCACTTTGAATAAACTCCAGTACCAGGTATTTTCGGCGTCCTTCCAGCCTCCATTACTTCGCATCTCTTCAGTACCTGACTTCCTGGTCCACCTTTACTGAATGTTAAAATGACTGGAAACTAGAATGGCATAATATCCTCCTTTCACTTTAACTTGGCCTAAAATTGCCATCTTTCCTTCTTGACTGCTGAGTTATTGCAACAGATTAATACTATAATTTGAAGCTGTTCGTGGAAAAGTGCTACGGAATGGACGTGGAGCAGCAGCATTGTCGTCTGCCACTGAGCCACGGGATATAAGCTGCAAAAGGACGAAAATCAAGGCCAAGCTAAGGTGAAGGAAGTACGAGAGAGAGAGAGAGAGAGAGGAAGGGAGGAAGGGACGGGAAAATTTCAGAACCAAAGAAGAAAATGACTAGATTAATAGAACAAAATCAATGTCCTGTTAAAATCGGTCATTTACACTCATAACTGACAATTAAAAACAAAGGTAAAAATAAGAAATCCGTCTCTCACCCTTGTCCACACCCACTGCAACATACCCCCACCCCTGATAAAGCCTGACAGCGACATAACACGCCCTCCAAAACACCCTGCATCCTGTGATACATATCGCTGGGAGTAAAGTGCTAAGGGACACTAAAAGGTGAAGGACTTAAAAGCAGAACCGGGATCGGATAAAATCTTGGTGTAGGGTGAGGTGAGCTAAAGACTGCTAGATTACATCTTGCATTATACATGATGGAAGGAGTTTCAGTGCAGTATGAGACGGGTGTTGTGGCAGTGTGAAATATAGGACTTTAGTATGGGGTGTTGTACTGTGAAGTGTGGGAATGCTGTAAGGGTGAGACAGTGTGAAGTGTGGGAGATGAGAATAGGATGTGACAGTGTTAAGTGCGGGAGTTAAGGATGGACTGTGACAGTGTGAACTGTGGGAGAATAGTATGGCGTGTGGCAGTGTGAAATGTGAGTTAAGCATGCGGTGCGGCAGTGTGAAGTGTGAGACGTGAGTATGGGACGTGGCAGTGTGAAGTGTGGGAGTTGCGCAGGGAGTGTGGCAGTGCGAAGTTTGCATGCTTAATATGGGGTGTGGCTATGTGGAATGTGACCACTCGGTGTGGAAGTGAGTGGCGTGGCAGTGTGAAATGTGAGATTCGAGCATCGGATGTTCCAAGGTGTGACCACAAAGTATGTTGTGAGTAGTGCGTTAGTGAGGTGTGAGAGATGAGTATGAGGTGTAACTGTGTAAGGCTTGACCATAGGGTGCTGTAATGGGATGCAGAAGTGTGAAGTGTGGTATATGTGATCTGGCAATGTGAGGGGTGGGAGATGAGAATAGAGTGTGGGAGTTTGAAGTCTGACGACAGGATGTGGCAGTGTGTGATATATGAATATGTGGAATGGCAGTGTGTGGTATAGCATTATGTGGTGTGGCAGTGTGAGGAAATGAATTTGATCGTACTGTGAAGTGTGGCAGTGTGAGGCAAAAATGAGTGTGATCGTACTGTGAAGTGTGGCAGCGTGAGGCAAAAATGAGTGTGATCGTACTGTGAAGTGTGGCAGTGTGAGGCAATGTTTATGGCTGCAGTGTAAGGTGCGGCAGTGTGGAGTGTGACTCACTTATCGAGAATGAAGTCGGTATCGGCCTTAACAACTGCAACGGTGTGACCCTTACCCACAGCTTCTACTCTTTGGCCTCAGGGTTATCATGAGATGAAGACGAAAAGATAAACAGACGGGAAGGTGGACATGCAAAGGATGGCCGTCAAACGATGGGGAAGAGAAGAATGTAGGAGGTAAAGAGGCAGATAATTAGAATGTGAAGGGAAAAAAGGGTAGGAAAATTAAACCGGAATCAATTACGCATGACTTGCATATCTTGAATAGTTTTAATTAATACATGCGTTCAGTTAATTATTTCCCAGCATCTTTAGTTGATGAGTTTTATGCCATATGGATGTGGATCACTGAGGCGCCGCGTGATCCACCTTATTAATCACACGCACTAAAAAATGCTGGAAATCAATGGTCACCTGTCAACAAAAGCAGAGTGCATAATTTGTCCCACCCACAACAAATGTGGTGAGTAACTGCTATACTGTACTACAACATCCCATACCGTACCATACCGCACTACTCTGTATCATTCTGTATTGAACCGCACCGCACCGTAATTGTTCTATATCTTACGGTACCGCGCCATGCCGCACTAAACCCTATCAATCACTCTCTAGAAGCCCCTACCCTACCCAATACGCCTAACGTCGCTTGCTAATGCTAGCCAGCACAGGGGAATGTGTGCACACCACCAACCATCTTCACCTGCTCCCTAACCTTCACCCTCTTCCTCCATTAGCCTTGCCCTCTTAGAAATAAACACTAGGCTATATCACCAATTAATTGCATCTGAGGCATCTCGAACGATTTTATCTCAGTTAGGATTGCTCTATGTAGCCTAAATATTAATGTCTGACAATGATACAGTGTGTGAGATGTAAGTCCATAGACATACCATCAGGAATTCGGGTTATTTTTAAAGAATCCTCACGACTACATACTTTATTGGAAGAGAGCTGTGCTACACTCTTGGAGTCTAGTTGATCTCTGTCTCACCTAATATCATTTGGAAACAGGTAAGTGAGCTTGCGTTTAACCAATGGCATCACGTTACTCTGAGTTAAGGAATGCTTGGCTGTGTACACATACAGCAATCTTCTCTGCATTCCCATTTTGACTGTGCAGATATGGCGAGAAGAAGTTGTCAGCGTATTCAAGCGGCGTCTGAATCGTGAAAACTCAGGAATAACCATGCGCTCACTTTAATTTGATGGTTATTAAGCAAAGGAAAATTACCTGTATGTTATAGATTGAGAGTATACAGGATATAAAACACCCGTTACTGAGATATAACACACACACACACACACACACACACACACACACACACACACACACACACACACACACACACACAAAATCTGCCTTATGAACCTACCTACTTTAATCTAGTCTCGTGGAACTGGTGACTAGTTTATCACCTCGTAACTCGCCAGTTTAGGAATTAACGTGGGATGAAGAAACTTTGACAGTGGGTAACCTAGACTACATTAAATCATAAATTATCAAAAAACCTGACAATTTAAACTAACCTAACAACCAGGCATTTATCAACCTAATTTATCCTGACCTTCCACGAGAAATCCTTAAGCAAGATATGTATCTGATCGCCCGTCACCAACACCAGATAAGAGAAACTTTGGAAGTCTGGTTGGTAAATGAATTCTGCTTCTACAAGGCTTGCGAACCGGTCTATGTTGCTCGCTAGGCCTGGCTGGGCTGGGATGGAATGATGGACTACAGTTCGAGAGGTGTGATGGAAGGAAGAGAGGCAGAACACAGAGGAAATGAAGGGACAGGGTTGATAGGGATAAGTGAGAGGGTGGATTGACATGGACAGGGTTGAGATGGATAAGTGAGAGGGTGGATTGACATGGACAGGGTTGAGAGGGATAAGTGAGAGGGTGGACTGACATGGACAGGGTTGAGAGGGATAAGTGAGAGGGTGGACTGACATGGACAGGGTTGAGATGGATAAGTGAGAGGGTGGACTGACATGGACAGGGTTGAGATGGATAAGTGAGAGGGTGGACTGACATGGACAGGGTTGAGATGGATAAGTGAGAGGGTGGACTGACATGGACAGGGTTGAGAGGGATAAGTGAGAAGGTGGACTGACATGGACAGGGTTGAGATGGATAAGTCAGAGGGTGAACTGAGATGGACAGGGTTGATAGGGTTAAGTGAGAGGGTGGACTGACATGGACAGGGTTGAGATGGATAAGTCAGAGGGTGAACTGAGATGGACAGGGTTGAGATGGATAAGTGGGAAGGTGGATTGGGAAGGACAAGATTGATAGGGATAAGTGAGAGGGTGGACTGAGATGGACAGGGATGATAGGGATGAGAGAGAGGGTGGACTGAGATGGACAGGGTTGATAGGGATGAGAGAGAGGGTGGACTGAGATGGACAGGGTTGAGAGGGATATGTGAGAGGCCGGGGTGAGACGGAATAAAGAAATGGAGTTACAAAAATGGGTGACAAAAGGAAAGGCAGGACAAAGCAGAGATGGAGGGACGGGGTTAAGAATACTATGGAGCAAGTAAAGGTGGGACGGAATGAAGGATTATACAGTAAGAGGAGTGGATGGGAAGAGGTGAGGTAGAAGACAGGCTAGATGGGTCAGAGCCGAGGGCTGTACTCATATGTGTGAGGGTGGATTGGCTTGGGAGGTAGAAATGAAATTACAGAAGTGGATGGATAAAACAGTAGGAGGTAGGGGACAGGCGAGATGCAGGGAGAGGAGAGAGGTGTAAGAGATGGAAGTAAATGTACAAAATGTGATTACAGAAGCATATGAATGGAAGTGGTGATTTTAGGCTACAGTCAAGATGGAGGAATAGTGTCTATGGGTTGGGATAGATGGTAGTGGCGTCCTTTAGTATAGTCAGAGTGAGATTTCGTGAAGCTTGTTTTGTCGCTTCCTCTCCAGATAAAAGACCGGGTAGAAGAAGAAAGGAAACATGTAGAGAGCGCAATGAGGATTAATTTAACATATACTTAATGATAAAGTACGAAAAGAGAGAACAAACATACTGGAGAAGAAAAAAAAATATCAAGGAAGAAATTAAAATTACTACTGTCAAAACTACTACTACTACTACTGAAAATCTATCTATCTATCTATTGCCAGACGCCTCAATCCCGTTTGGGGTGGCCACAAACAAATCGCCTCCAAGTCGCCCTGTCCCCCGCCATTTCACTGCCCTGCTCCCAACTCACACACCCCTCTCTCATATACCTCTCCACCCCATCCCTCCATCTCATCGTCGGCCTCCCCCTCCCTCTTCCCCCCTCCACCTCACTCACATACACTCTCTTCGTCAGTCTTTCACCCTCCATCCTCTCCACATGGCCAAACCACCTCAGTGTGTTCCTCATAACGCTTCCTATCACATCCACATCCACACCACAACGCTCCGTTATATCCTCATTCGTCAGCCTGTCTCTCCATGTGACTCCACAGGCTCCTCTTAAATAACTCATTTCCACTGCTCTCACTCTGGACTTGTGTCCTTCCAACAACGTCCAAGCTTCACTTCCGTACGTTAGAGTTGGTATCACAAAACTGTAAGATTCGAACCAGCGCTTGCAACTGCAAAAATAATAATAATAATAATAATAATAATAATAATAATAACAAAGTGTTTATGGCATATTGGGATCTAGAAAAAGCATACGACAGAGCAGACAGACAAGGACTGTGAAAGGTTTTGCGCATGTACGGTGTAGAAGGTAAACTGCTGGGTGCCGTCAAGAGTTTTTATGATGGTTGTGAAGCATGTGAATGGAAAAATGGGCATCTAAGTGAATGGTTCACGATCAATATGGGCGTGCGACAATGTTGTGTGATATTCCCAAGGTTGTTCAATATATATATGGATGGGGTGATGACAAAAGTAAAAATACGAGTAATGGAGAGACGGATGGCGTTGGTAATGAATGGTGATGGATGGAATACTTCAAATTTGCTGTATGCTGATGATGCAGTGCTACTTGCAATACCGGACAAGAGCTTGGTAGGCTAATGCAGAGTTTTGCTGAGGTTTGTGAGCATCGTGCCTTGAGATTAATGCAGAAAAGAGTAAAGTGATGGTTATTGAGAAAGGTGACTCCCAGTGTGACGTTACAGTGAATGGAGAGACTGGAATTGGTAAGAGTGTTCAAATACCTGGATACAGTGATGGAAAAGAGAGGAAAACATACAAAAGAAGTGGAAGGTAAAGCGACACTCGGTAGAAAAGTAGCTGGTGCCATGAAGACCTTGATAAAAAAGAGGCTTGAGTGTTGCGGCTGCGTGAGGCTTACATGAAGGAGTGTTAGTGCCAACTTTAACATATGGATGTGAGACTATGGTGCGGCATGAAAATGAAAAGTCAGGAGTAAGAGCAATGGAAGTGGGATTGCTGGGGAATGTATGTAGAGTACAGAGAGTGGACAGGATACGGAATAATGTGATTCGTGAAAGATGCTGAGTGAGGAAGTCTGTGGACACCAGAATCGAAGAGAGTGTACTGAGACGGTTTGGTCATGTGGAGAGAATGGATAACAATAGAGTGGTGAAAAGTATATATCTGAGCGAATCTGAAGGAGGCAGGAGACGAGGTAGGCCAAGAAGGAGGTGGAGGGATATGGTGGATGTGTGTGTGAGGAAGAGAGGTATGGAAGTTGGTGAGGTTAAGGGACTAACAAGAGACCGAGCTGGCTGGATGAATTTTGTGTGGAGAAGCGCATGACCAGGGATTTGACACCCCTTTTTAACTTGCCAGCTATTTGTGAAGCTACAGAACGTGGTGATTTTTTTTTTTTTTTTGGTATATCTGATACAGCCAGGATTTCGTGGACCTGAATGATGAGTGAATGGAAGCATGGCCCATTGAATTTGGCAAACTTAGGCTGTCTGGACGTTGCTACCCCTCACCCTGCCCTACTGTAGGGAGGGAAAGGAGGTCCGGATGATGATGATGATGATAATAATAATAATAATAATAATTCAGTTTAAAGAATTATCAAACTCTGCTTGCAGACAAGCTATTGACAAAACACTGGTTATTCATATATCCATCCAAGCTAATTCTACAACCTAAGCCCAGCTGTCTAATTAACACTAACCTGCATAACCTTCCAACTCCAAGACTGGTTTTGTTGCAGAAGCACGGTACAGTCAGATGCATCACAAAAACAGCAGGGCAAGCCGAGCACAAACCATGCAATTATTATCCTTGTAAATCACATGGTTTTCTTCACCACATATTGCGTCACTAAAATTTCTATGTCATGAGTTGCACTTGGGGTTTGTGTTTACGAACACATAGTCAAAACACAAGCATTAACCCCCCCCCTCCAATACGATAAAGGCAAAGTTACAACACCCACCCTCAACCAACAGCAACCATAACTGAGGCTAGTGTGCCACAGTGTTGCCAAATGGAATTCTATCAATCCACTAGACTGGTCTTAAAATTGGTAAAAATCCGCCAGACTAGGGGAAATCAGTCGAAAAACCCGCCAGACAGGAGATTGAAAAAAAAAAAAAAAAAATCGCTAGATATATAGTAAAAACACAATAAAATCTCCATCAATTGGGTTTAAAACCTCTAGATTTAGCATGAAAACTGCTAAATTGGCAACACTATGTGCCTGCCCTCGGAGCCCAACCATGGTACACAGTCACAAACTTTAACAATACCTAATTCACTTGAAACCCCACCTACTTACCCTCTAATAATTATAAAAGTATAAATGTACTATACTATTTGTACTTCATTGGAAATACTTATTTTACAAAAAAGTTTGGAAGACAAATTACCACATAATCATTTTTGGAACGGTTGGCAGCCTTGAATTGCAGCCTCTATGCTGGCTGACGAGACGCACTTTTATTTTACTTGTGTGTGTGTGTGTGTGTGTGTGTGTGTGTGTGTGTTATCCAGTCTCTAATATCTGGTATACTTTAGGGTCAGTTTGTTATGGAGGATGGTTATTGTGTAAAGATGATAAGTGTTAGGAAAAATTTCGGCTGGAAAATGAGTGATGGCAACATCGGCTGTCTGCCTGCAGCCTTGTTATACTTGTAACTATATAAATCTGGTGATGTACAGTATATAAATTTCCTTTTGCTAACTTCAGACAATTTTATTTAGCTAACATATACGTTTAATCACGAAAGGTTAGATGTAGTCCTTCACTACAAAACAATTACCGGTGCCCTAAGCTGAACAAAATCGTCTGTAGTAAGAACGATGATAAGTATGATACGTCATTAGAGAGAAAAGAAAAATATGGGAGATTAATTATTCAAGTTATAGGAACATCTGCATCACCTCCAATTGTAAATATTTACGTTGGCGTTCTCCCCCTCTCCCTCTTTCATACAGCTTCCCGTCTTGCAGTTTTCAAAGCTTTTCACATGCCAAGGATGGATTATCAAGTTCAAGTGTGACCACAGATGAACAAACAGAATGATGTGATATTAAGGGAAATCATTTCGAAGCTGCCTCCAAAGTTCATTGTTTTTATTTAATCTTTCATTCAGTCCTTTGCTCTTCATTTGGCTATAAACTACACATGCTATGGCTTCTTTTGGTATTCTTTTTCTTCTCTTTCCCCACCTGCCTCACACTCCTCATACACTTAGAATACACTCCTTGCTATATAAACTTGTTTGTCTGCTGCATAATCGTAAAAGACTTTTTCCTATAAAACGGGTAATGCATCTAATTTCTAATCCATCCAGCACGGAAGGTACAAGCTGTATAAATTTATCTATCGGTAGAAAGAATGAAATACAAATGTAGTCATCGTACTGAAGGGGTTAATGAAGATTATTCACAGCAACTTAACTACTGTACAGAATCGTCTGGAGGTAGCAATATAAAAATGTCATGACTACTGAGAGAGAGAGAGAGAGAGAGAGAGTCAGTACGAGTGAGTCCTATTACATCACCATCACCTGACCTACCATACAGCGCAATTATTAACGTACCTTTAGTGGTGTGCTGGACGCTGCCTCACACACTAAATGACTTTATATTGGGTTGTCCTCAGCTTGCCACCACCTGAAAGTGAGAATAATCTGTGATTATTTGTGTGCTCTGTGACTTTATGCCTAAGAATTGGGTTCCTTGTATGAAATAATGGATGTGGAAGTGAAAAATGTTAGTCTGTATACGGCAATGAAAATGTTGCAAGGGAAGGTGGTGCGGTATCAAGTGAGGGACAGAGAAACACGATGATGTTTTTGGCTAAGTATATTTTCTCAACTAATTAGCCAACGAAAAACAGACTCTCGTGCTTGTTTGATGGAGTGATGGTAGTATACGGTGTTATTTAAAAGCCACACTAGGCGGGCACATGAGGTAGCGAGGTGACTATCCTGACAGTGTGCGACATCGTGGGTATCGGATCGGGTGGCTGTTGGTTGGGTTTCACTCTCTTAACTCACGGTGTCAGGGTGAAGGGGTGGCAGGGCAGCCCAAGAGGCCAGGACGTTGATTCACCTACAATCTTACCATCAATCCACTGTCATAACTAAGACGTACTTCTACAGGAAGAATAAAGACTGCAGAATCTTTCCATATATCTTGTTCTTCCTATATAAAGAAATCTTAGTTACGAGAGAAAAATAACCTCAGTTTTGTGCACTTCAGCCTTAATTATGTGAACTGTGCTCCGCCAGACAACATGGCCGCCTCGTCATGAGAGAGACACTGAGGCACAGCAAAGGCCGAGATATGTTGGTGGTGCGACCGTCACGGGTAAGCCATAGGGGCGGCAGCAGACGAAAGAGGAGTGGTGATGAAAATAGGGAGATAGGAAAAGTGGATGGAGACTGGAGTGGGAGAACGGAGGAGAACAGGGTAGAAGAGAGGAAGAAAGTAACGGATGACGGAGTGAAAAGACGAGATGAAAGAGAAAAGAGGGAAAAGGAGGGAGAGATAAAAAAAGGAGCGGTGATAGTAGCAAATGGGAAAGAATATCAGAGAACAATGAGGAAAGTCTCAAACAAGGAAGGTAGGATAAGAAAAGATGGGATACAACGAAACGATAAAATAAAGAAGGGGTACGAGGGGGAGAGAATTAAATGCTCTGACAAATAAAGCCTGTTTTGTGTGCGGAACGGCAAGTGAAATAATTATTCTTCATTTATATAAAATTAAGTAAATTCAATTCCAGAGCACCAACTCTTCACGTACACACACACACACACACACACACACACACTACTGAACTGTATTATCCATTAGCCTTTCCTTAAATCAGTCAACCTTGTCTTCTACCTCCCTCTCGTCAGCGGAGGTAAAGTAACAAGTGATAGTGGTGGGTGCTGATTACAATAGAATGAAAGACAGCAGGTGAGCTAGCATAAAGTTGCGGAATATATAACACCGTAGACGACTACTTAATAAGGCATGTATGAATCTGTAGGACTGGCTAAGGGTCCACTGCACACCACCACTCCATCAAACCCCTTCCTTGTCACAATCACCATCACTATATTCCTTCGCTATTCTGAGATTGGGTCTTATGGGATATATTAGAGAGGGGAACGTACGGAGGAGGAAGGTCTAGTGAGAGGAAGGAAGAAATGAGAGACGGAAGAAGTAGGAGGAGTGTGTAGTTAGGAGGGGAAAAGGTGAGTAGGCTAAGAGAGGAAGTAAAAGAATGTGGACACTGTGTGTGTGTGTGTGTGTGTGTGTGAGAGAGAGAGAGAGAGAGAGAGAGAGAGAGAGAGAGAGAGAGAACAGAATAGGGAGATATAGGATGAGTGGGATAGTATGGGAAAAGGTAGGATATGACAAGGTGAGGCTGGGTAGGATGGGATGTGGGAGGGTAGGACGAAGCAGCATAGTGAGGAATAGGGTGGGGTGCAGCAGGGCAGTGCGGCAATCTAGTGAGATATTACCATTAAATGTTACAGTTTTTGCTCCCTGTCTTGTGCTATCTGTCGGTCAGAGATAGCTTATAGTTAAGTTTACTTCCTCCCGTCATACCCGCCCCTCCTCAGCTACCTTTCATGCCTCAAAAAGACTATTTATAAGTGTTAGCTTTATAGCGCCCCTCCCCAGCTACCTTTCCTGCCTCAAAAACACTTAAGTATTAGCTAAAACTCAAAAATATTATGGATAAGTTAATGGATCAGAGACTGGCCTACGAATCGTATACATTTTTTTTTTCCCCTCGAATGGCTTGAAGTAAATCGCCAAGTGACACAAGAATTCACGAGACAGAAGCATGATTATACTAAGCCAGCCAGGTTTGTATATGACAAGGAAACAGACAGTTATACAGCTGGCAAAGAAAAAAACTGAGAAAACATCTTAATGGATTAATACATATGAAAGAACGGAGAAAAAAAAAAGCAAAAAAATTTTACCCTGAAATATTTAAGATACAGCATTTTCCTGCGCAATGGACAGCATACTCAGTGCGGTTTTTCCTTTTGGTTTAGTCTACAGGGCAACTTGCAGTATGGTTATACCTACGATGTATATTCGATGAAGACGTTCGACTCCACACACTCAGTCGAACCCTTAATCTTCCAGCAGAGGATAAACATGTTCGGCCAAACCAGCCGCGATTAAATCTCCATTAATCTGCCCATCAGGCCGACCTTATTGAGTTCAGGGATTATCAAGTACCAAAACACCGGTGTGGCTTCAGCAAACGAGAGGTAAAGAATATCGTTAAATGATGAGTTTGTTGTGTTATTAGTAGTTCGAGGTGTAAGAAGAGCATAACTCAAATCCTCACAGTTGCTACAGACTGCCCTCCCATCTCATCGATATCCCGCTAATGGTTCCCCTAAACACACCCTGTGCTGGCTACCGAGGCCATCGCTAATTGTAACCCGTCACTGAGGTAAACGAGTAAAGGAACAGATAGGAATGGGTTAAAAGCAAGCCTTGATAAGACGATTATTTTTACCCCTCTGGAACGACGGTGGGGGAGGCAACACTGCAGTCATGGTTTGTGGTAAGACACATTATACCCTCCTCCACCTATATCTCCACCATCAATGAAGCTTCATTCATGCAGGGGGGGGGGGGTAAGAGTACAATCATGGTTTGTAGTAAGGGATGGCCACCAGACACTCATTCACCCATGCTTTGCTCATCACAGAAAATTCATAAATCTGATGCCTATATATCTCTCCCACACAACGATAATGCTGAACTTTCTGTGCTGTTACGGCATCGTGGCGCAGGACTGAGAAGAATGATGATCAGCAATATGACGTATTAAGGGCTGACAGGTTTCTCTTTAGGTACGTAAAACTGACTGACCGCACAGAGTAACATACAGTGTGACGACAGCGTATTAACGGGATTTATGGTGACTGTTTCTTTTTCGATACAGCTGATCTCTCGCAAACTGCATAAAATCGTTTTGTCGATAGTAAAATACAATACATAACGCTTCATCATACTGAAGCAGATATACTTTAGAGCTGTGAATTTCTTACACCACTTGGACAACCTGAGTCTTGTGCACGCGATACCTCAACCTCAGTACTGGTGGGTAGAAGAAAAAAAAAAATAAGAGGAAAGGGGAGAGGAGAGGAAGGAAAAGGTAGAGAGAAGAAATCACCATGATCATCATCAGTAGCAGCATAAATTCCACTAATTCGTGGGATGAATAGGATCCATTAGGCTTCAGAGCACCTCCATCTTGGTGCCGGCTTAGTTAACAAGAAAGTTTAAACCCTTAGCGGTGCATTAACAAATAAGCAGCCTTTAATTTCTAATGAGAACCGTCTTATCTTGCTTCCTCCTTGCCTTACCCGCAGGCCGCCTGACTAAGCTACGTTGATGCCGCCTTGTGCTGCTCGGTTAAGGGAGTTGCCAAATGACAATCCTACAAACCAACCACCTATTATACTGCCAGACAACTAATCCCAAGGTTCATTCGGAAGGCCACGAGAAAAACATCTCCAAACCTCTATCACCATTCGCTGTTTCTGTTCTCAGCTCCAAGCCTCCTCCGCTCAGTCTTGCCACTGGAATTAAGAAACTGACATTCATACTGGTTGGCTCATTTATGAAAAGACGGCGTGGAGGCACAACAGGAAAAGTTACAGCTGCCAATCCTTGATAATTAGGTTAAATACAGAAATAAATAGAACATACATATACTTTGCACGCACAAGATATTGCACATACACAATACGCTGCAGCTGGGTAAGGAAGACAGTTCCCTCAACAAAGGTGTCACACCATCGGCAAGGGTTACCTCATCAAGCACCGAAGACAGCTTGATGGAGACCGAAGACAATCACCATGGAGACTGACACGGTATACTAAATAAACTGCCACAGTGTTTGGGGTTTGGAATGTCATCTGAATAGGGAAGGGGGCTTGCTCTCCATTAGATGGCAAGTCAAGCGCTCGTCGCTTATGTCAAGTACTCATCGCTGACTTTTCCCAGTCTTAGGACATTACTGAATACAACCATGGATGGAAAACATGTGTCACCTTCCAGATCTTAATGAGACAGGCACTGTGCCAAGGCCCAGGCAGGGAGGAACGAGACCGCGAGTGCACAAAGTTTTTAACAACAACAGCAAGTGGACGTTGTCACTGGGTTTTTAAGAATTTACATAGTGAATAATACTTTAAAATGTTGCTTGTAAATATGGACAAAGAACCGACTTGTGAAAATCAAGCAGTAAGTTTACTTTATGCTGACTTACTTCTCCGATTCTCTAAGGATGAGAATATATAAACTTTCTCAACAGTACACAGCAGAGACTAATTACTCACACGTGCTGTTTGACAGTAGTGTTAGCCTCTGGAGAAAGTGACTCCACCCCTGACAATCATTAACTAATGCTAATAATAATAAACAGATTCTTGCTGGTGCATTAACTCCAGGCTGGCACAACGGATTTAAGCTTGATACAAGGGGACTGGCCTAAGTACCAGTTATGAATAATACAAAGCGTTAGTGCCAACTACAAGTGGCAACTAAAATAAGCTTAATGTGGAGAAATAAAACACGAGTTTACATTACATTAAGCTCAAGAAAAAGAACTGTAAATTTATTAATTACAATGAAATAAATTTTACGTTACATCAGTCTCAAATGAACTCAAAATAAGGAGAACACACTCACTCACTCACTCAAAAGCTAAACTCTTAAGCCTAAGAAAAACGAAAGGAAATACTGGTCAGAGAGTGGGCTAAGCGGAACTGAACTGGGCGTCAGCACGTAGGACGGACGCTGCAACTGCTAAACCTCTACGCCGAATCACTGCTGGGTGGAGATCTCAGGAACTTGCTGTACAAATGAACCTTCTCTCATGGCGCTCTAATCCTGACTGACTTCAAATTATGAGAGGGGGCGAGGGATGACCATACTTGCTAACGGCCAACGGAAACAATGTGAGCAATACACACCCACAATAAATCACTCAGTGAAGGTGCTAATGTCGCGCGCAAGGATGATCACCTATGAAACAGTGAAAAATGTTCTGAAAACCGTCCCAATCGAGTAAATGTGTGGATGGTTAAGCTGAGTGATACACAATGAGAATTCCACTAGAATTCGCGGATTTCACTCTAATGAAAAAATGTCACGAATTTATAAACACGCTCGCGCCAATTTGTGACATTACGCCCCATTAAAATCAAATTTTTTTGTTTTCCTTCAGGAAAAAAATTCAATATACATACATATAAATCCTAACTCAGTCACACAAGATTCACACTGTGGTGTGTGTGCTATCCTGCTACAGGAGAAAGTCACAGTTGCCAGTGAGCGAAAGAAAACTCGTATTTACGTTAATAGAAGCAAGCTTGAGGAAAAAACTCCGTGATGACAGTGAAAAATCCTGTACTCAAGTCAAACTGAGCGAAAAGTTCGCTACATTTACATTAACAATTAATTGTTATATGTAGCATGATGTATGTAATACACAGCGTATGTGTGACAGTTGTGGTGTACTGTGCCTACGTGTAAAATTATGTAATACAATAGTAAATAATGACAACGAGGCAGAAGAGAAGAGGCGGCAGCATGCGACAGGGACGACCAGCTGATCTGCACGACAATGCTGCACTACGCCAGCTGCACTTGTGAAAGGAATCAAGGTGGAGCATCAAAAGTGTCATTTCTCTCTCTCTCTGCCTAGCAATCAGTACTTTTGTTTATTATTAACCAGGAAACATAGTCTTTGGATTCACAAATCTCTCAGGACCCTTGTAGTTTACTGGTTAACCTAGCATTATTAACCAGGAAATGTAGTCTTTGGATTCACAAATCTCTCAGGACCCTTGTAGTTTACTGGTTAACCTAAAATTATTAACCAGGAAACGTGCCAGTTCTTGAATTACTCAAATCTCTCAGAACGGACAATGTACTGGTTAACCTAACTCTACACTTACAATTAATGACGGGAAGCTGAGAATCCCTACGCAATCTCGGGCAGGTCACATTTTAACACCCACCGTGGGTTTGAACACTCATGTGGATAATGTGCATTCTCCGGGAATCCTCAGAGAGGCCCACAGCTCGAGACGTTCCACAAGGTAATGCTAACACAGCCTCGGATTGTCCCTACGGGGTTCTCGAACTTCCCTCTTAACCTACGGTACATATGTATGTACAGGCCCTGGACATGATGTGTCCTGTGGGGCCAACGGGAGAGACGTCAGATCTGCACCCACATTACCACTGCCCTCTCTTTCAACTGCTTCAAAGATTATGGGTGTGGGTTCAAATGGCACAGGAAGGACATGTCCCTGATTAGTGGTACGTGGACACACATTGCAGGAACGCACAAAACTATCTATTTCTGGTTCCATCCCTGGCTAGAAAAAGTCAGCTTGGATACGGCCCTGGGTTTTCCTTTTACCCATGTGACCTCCTGAGGCTGAACAATTACCCCATTCTAACACTGCTTGGCGGTACTTAGCAGGAACGACAAACTGCAGTCAAACCTCGCCCTAGGGTGTTCGTGACTCATAGTACAGCCGTCCTTGTTTACGAAGGAACTTGGTTTGACCTCCCCGTGAATATTTTATCACTCTACCCTTTTGTTTCTTCCGCACAGTAGCAAGTGTCAGGTCAGAATGTTGTTCTTGAACAACAACTTGGCTACACATCAGATCTTGCGGCGATTCAATGGTCACTGGGGTGACAGTTTGGAGCCTCAACCATGGCTCGTGTTACTGCAGCCGAAGTCGGGGTAGCGCCATCTTCAGTGCAACTATACTTGGCACCGGGAATATTGCCTATGATTAGGTCAAAGAAAGGTTCTGACATGACAACTGCGACTCTTGTACCAGTGTAAAATGGAGATGCTACCTGGATACGTGCTTCAGGGAACAATCTCACTAATCCATCAATAAAGTTAGCTTGGATCCGTCGACCTGTGTACTCCTCAGGCCGAACTAGACTCTGGCTGACAGAGCAACCTGAGGAACTGTTGTCTCTCAGGACCTTCACAGGAATGCCTCCCACAAACCCAAGCTGAACAAGGAAAGCACTGTCACCTGTGGGAGGGCCTGTGGAGGAAGCAGCTAGCCACTGATTAGGCTGCTGAATAAATGATGCAGCAAACATGGTGCCCTGAGAATTAGATACCTGAGGGGTCGTACTCACTGTATGGGGAGATGGAGCATTGACCATCTGTGGAGGAGGGTTCACTGTCACTGGGAAACTAGTGAACTGTGGGGAAGTACCCGTACTGCTAGGGACAACACCACCGTGCTGCTGCTGTGGAATGAAGGCTGCGTTTGCCTCCTGCCTCCGATACACTGGGGCTGGTGCTGAAAAGGTTTGTCCCGATCTTTGATTGCGTGGCTGATACTGCTGCTGGTTAGGGTACTTGATGTACCTCTTCCACTCAGGTTTCTGGGTATATTGCCCCTGGTCCTTCATCTGCGGTTTGTTTAGACCTTGGCCATTATTCTGAGAATGGCCTTGTTGCAGGGGTTCTGTCAGAGATGGTTTCCCAGATTTGTCAGCTTTCCTGTTCCAGGTGTGCTGCTTACGAGTTTGATACCTGTACGCAGTGAAGAATCTATCAGCCTTCTCCACCATTTGGCTGGCATCCCTTACCTGGTAGATCTTAAGCTGAGCCATAAGATCAGCAGGCCACGACTTTTCTAGCTGCGTGCGCAGCATAAGGTCAATTATCTCCTCACGTGTGGAAGGAGTTTCATCTTTCTCCATCCACTCATCTAAGTAAGCAGTAAGCCGGTCAAGAAACTGAACGGCAGTCTCTTTTCTTGTAAACGCGCCCTCATAAACTGACTCTTGGCGTCGTCAACTGTGAGACCGTACGCTTTGACAAGTGCAGGCTTCATCATCTCATACGTGAGATTGTCTCCACGAATTCTGTGGAGAATATCGAGGGCAGGGTCCTCAAACAGGCTAAGAAACCGAAGCCGCTTAGCTGCATCATCCAGCTGGTAAAGCTGAGCCATGTCTTCAAAACGAGCTATGAATGGCTCGATTTGCTCTCCTTCCTTGTATGGAGGAAGCTTGATGTGTGGGGTCGCCATAATATGTGCAGGGAGAGCGCTCGTGGAGCTTGGGTTAGCTGCACCAGATGTGTCTGAAGCCAAGGAATCTCGCTTGAGCTTCAACATTTCAAGTTCATGTTTTTCATGTGCCTCGCGCTCGGCACGTTCGTGTTCTCGTTCTCTCTCTCGTTGTTCTAGCTTGTATTGACGTTCTCTCTTGCGTTCTTCGCGCTGTTCTCGCTTATGTTCGCGTTCTCTTTCACGTTGTTCAAACTCGAGTTGACGTTCTCTCTCATGTTGTTCTAACTCGAGTTCGCATTGTTTTTGCTCATATTGACGTTCTCTCTCACGTTCCTCGTGCTGTTCTCGCTCATGTTCGCATTCCTCATGCTGAATTCGACGCTCTTCACGAGCATCATTCTCACGTTGCTGCTCATAGCTAAACCGAGAGAGGACGAGGTCCTTAATTTTTTCGGGGTCAGTAAGCCCCATATCTTTAGTTTCCTGTACATAGACGTTGGTAGACATGATGCTAACTCAGTCTGAGTGAACCAACGACTAAGTACTGACTGCTATTTTGAAGAGAAATGCCAATAATCAAGAGTATAGAATATAGGCACAGGTTAGTGGTCACCAGTTTTATCTAGTTAAACTGGTAAATTAAAAAACTGACTGTGAAAACTATTATGTAAAATTAATAGAAATGAATCAATAATCACCAGTAAGATAGTGCCTATAGACTTTAATGATAAATACCTAAGTATGGGTGAGTGAGTATTATCTTGTTAATAACTTTAGAGCTAGGAGTTAATATCCTGGTGAGGTCGCCAGATGTAACAGGGTTTTTGAGAATTTATATATTGAATAATACTTTAAAATGTTGCTTGTAAATATGGACAAAGAATCGACTTGTGAAAATCAAGCAGTACGTTTACTTTATGCCGGCTTACTTCGCCGATTCTCTAAGGACGAGAATTTATAAACTTTCTCAACAATACACAGCAGAGACTAATTACTCACACATGCTGTTTGATAGTAGTGTTAGCCTCTGGAGAAAGTGACTCCACCCCTGACAATCAATAACTAATGCTAATAATAATACATAGATTCTTGCTGGTGCATTAACTCCAGGTTGGCACAACGGATTTAAGCTTGATACAAGGGGACTGGCCTAAGTACCAGTTATGAATAATACAAAGCGTTAGTGCCAACTACAAGTGGCAACTAAAATAAGCTTAATATGGAGAAATAAAAATCGAGTTTACATTACATTAAGCTCAAGAAAAAGAACTGTAAATTTATTAATTACAATGAAATAAATGTTATGTTACATGAGTCACAAATTAATTCAAAATAAGGAGAACACACTCACTTGCTCACTCAAAAGCTAAACTCTTAAGCCAAGGAAAAACAAAAGGAAATACTGGTCAGAGAGTTGGCTAAGCGGAATTGAACTGGGCGTCGGCAAGTAGGACAGACGCTGCAACCGCTAAACCTCTACGCCAAATCACTGATGGGTGTAGATCTCAGAAACTTGCTGTACAAACGAACCTTCTCTCACGGCGCTCTAATCCTGACTGACTTCAAATTATGAGAGGGGGCGAGCGATGGCTGTACTTGCTAACGGCCAACGGAAATAATGTGAGCGATACACACCCACAATAAATCACTCAGCCAAGGTGCTAATGTCGTGCGCAAGGATGATCACCTATGAAACAGTGAAAAATGTTCTGAAAACCATCTCAATCGAGTAAATGCATGGACGGTTAAGCTGAGCAATACACAATAAGAATTCTACTAGATTTCGCGTTTTCACTCTGATGAAAAAATGTCACGAATTTATAAACACGATCGCGCCAATTCATGACAGATGTGAACGAGCTAATGACTTTTGCAATGGGTATAAGCATTGCCACTGAACTGGAGATCCTTCACTTGCACTATAAAAAAGATCTCTGCCTCACTGGACCAAAAATATGGATTGTTGCCTTCCATGCGACAATTTGTTATTCTCGAGTACCAGTAACGTGTGCTTTGTGAGCGTGTGACGAGCGAGCGAGCGTTTGTGCATACGCCGATCATCATCGTGGTCAGGCCGTGTCGTGTTGGGCCGGGCCGGGTCGTGTCGGGCTGTTCATTTCTCAGTTGAACATAAACATTGCCTCGCTACACTTGCTCGCTTGCTCGTAATAAACGAGTACGTGCATGGGCCTCTCATGTAAACAAAAACATCAAATTATATTCCATCACAATTACTACAAATCGATATATCTGATTTTTTCTCAAAAAAATAAAAAATATGAATCGTATAAGAAATGATTATACAAAGTTTGTTAAAGTTAGTAAATAATAACAATTCTGAACATGCTTTCTGTTCTGGCTGCGGAGTTCAAGATGGCAGACGACGCACGCTTCTCGGCCAAATCCAGAATAAATTTTACTGAGGAGAAGGCAGCTGAGCTTTGGACAGCGACTTTGAGTGTTGATGTCCAAGAATGGGTCTGGTGGCAGAACATGCTTGGTTGTCCACAACACTCATGGCAGCAAAACTGGACGTCCAAGGCAAAATTGGACATCTATGGGTCCCCGTGTGATAACGCCTTTACTGGCTGGCTTATGATTTCAGGATATTTACAATGCGTCGAGATGGGATGATCACACATATATGTATCATTGGGTAATGACTGCACTGTAAATGGGGCAGTATAGACAGACTGATACACAGAGAGATAGATAGATAGATAGATAACACACACACACACACACACACACACACACACACACACACACACACACACACAAGGCGGGGCACGGGAAGCAGGAAAGACACAGAGTAAACTGGAATATATATGAATGAAGGTGGCAAAACAATGAGAGGACTAGGGTTTTTATAGCTGCTTAACCCCCAGTTGTCAGATCAAGCAGACCCGTCGACCACAGATAAGTTACTGCTTTTGTGGAGTTGTCCTACTTGCACAGTACAGTATATATCTCATGCAGGAAGCCCACATCCTCTTCTGGTACACAGTGTCTGGCCAAGAATGGACCAGGGCCCTCCCCATGGCAAGGTGCAAGGAAAACTGGTGGAGGTTTGGCTCCTGGATGGATGCCGCAGCTGCTTCACTCCACCCCGTGTAAAAGAGCCACCATGTGTAGGCTCCTCATCAGCACTGGGCAACTAGTTAAAACAGAAGAACGACACCCTGCACTGGGAGAGAACTAGACCACACAATGGAATGAGGAATTAGTGATAGAGAACCAGGTCAGTCTCATGTTGTGAAGGAATTAAGGAGAGTGAAAAGGACACCGCTTCTATCACTGCGGTTATGTCCTTTTATTCTCGCCACCTTCATGTGATTTCAATTGTCTTAGGAGACATTTTTTCGAACTAAAAACGTAAAGCATGTAAGTAAATAATAATAACAATAACATCATCAACAACAACAACAACAATAACAATAACAATAATAATAATAATAATAGTAATAATAAAATAATTTATAATAATTATTATTATTGTTATTATTATCATCATTATTATTTAATAATAATATTATTATCATCATCTAATAATAATAAATAATTATTATTATTATTACAGCAGCAGCAGTAGCAGCAGCAATTTATTACCATTGTATAAACTACGCAAAGCAGCAGACAGGACTAAGACACAGAACAACGTGGATTACCAATTGTTCCTTAAAAATCGGAGCTGTTCACCAAATACAAGATGCTGATCACCTCACCTGGATTCTATTCCCCCTCTGCCTCTTTTAACTCTTCTTGCCACCTTGTCTTTTTCTTTCTTTTGTTTCCTCCCCTTTTTCTTTTTCCCCCCACCTTATCTTTTGTTCTATCACCATCCTCTTCAACCTTTTCTTCTTCTTTATCTAAAACACAGTCCCTCTAGTCCCTCCTTTTTCTCACCCTTTCCACCCGTCCCTACAACATCCTGCAGGACAGGCAGCGTTTCCTCTAATCTCCCCCGTCAGAGAAACCGGCTGCATCTCATTTCTTAAGTCCCCGTTGTCAAAATAAAGACTTTAACCACGCGAGGGTGACACCTGGGCAGGAGGGCCTGTTCCAGACTGGTGGCAGAAGCTCATAAGTTTTATTCAAAACACTGAACTAATGTTTTCATAATAATTACATCTGGCAAAAAATGGCTAGAATTTACATTTCTGTTGATTACTTACAGTGGGAAGTAGAAATGCAGCCGTCCTTCATTAAAAAGTACAACTATTCTGCCCTAAATGAGACATTAGGACCATAAGAAAAAATGGTATGTGCTTGAGGTATACCAGTACTCAGACAAACACGGCATGCTTAGTTTTTCCTGTTTTTCTGGCAGCCTGTCCCAGAAATCACACCAAAAAGTAGCGGACATTTAATGTGCCTACTCAAAGAAGGGCGCGTATTCTCGTCGATAAGGAAGCACACTAACACTTCTTCCTTAGTAATTAATTTTTCTTATTACACCTTACTGTCCTATTCCTTGTCACATAAATCTTTCCAATATCACCATACTCTGCATAAATAACGTACAAAAGAATATTAACCAGCCATATCCAAAAATAAATCGTTAAGAAATAGATGCTAGGGAACTTCCTTAATAAACAAGAATACCAACCAAAGTTCTATTATACATTTAGCCGAAGCCACTGGTTCCCAAATTGGGAGCCATGGCCCTCAAGGGGGGCCACGGCAGGATTTTACGGGGGCCATGGCGGGCTAGTGTAAGTAGTAAATCTGAGTGTGTCGGTGAAATCGCACTTAGAGTAATCTTGTCATTTTCCACCGCATATTTATGTGAATCTGGTTTCTCCACCCTTCTGCTCATAAAAATAAAAGCCGAAACTGGTTGGGTGTGGTCCCAGATATGAGGTGTGCGTTATCAGTGACTCAATTCCGAATCAGTCGACTGACTAAAAACAAAGAGAGGCATCCATTCCACTGATATGTAACAAAATATGCAGTGTGACTGATAGTTGTAAGCGTTAAAATAATGGTGAGCACCAAAAGTTTTTTTTCATCATTATTTGTGAGGAGCTTGACAGAAAACTGAAGGGGGCCACGAGGATGTCATGATTCCCATCAGTGGAGAATGAAGTGAAAAAGTTTGAGAAACACTGGCCTAAGCCAATTATTTCTTCTTGTTGGTTCATAGCACATCTGATTTTGATATACACGGACTTTCCACTTTCTCAATCACCCCCCTCCTTACACACACTCCTTTCCGATTACTTCTTGGCCAGCACGGGGAAAGGAAAATTTCGGATATATCCTTCCTTCCGTGGAAAGGTAGAGGTTTGCAATGGACCAGGAACTAACAAAAACAGAGAGGCTAACATGCGTGACCCGGCTTGCTAACGCCCACCCCCATTGCCAGTGACAGCCAACATCCACCTCGCTTCTGCCAACACCACACCAGTCACCAACCCAATCTTGCCAAAAATCCACCCCAACTACCACCACTACCAACACCAACCAGAGGAACTAGTTGTTGGCAGAAGAAACAGATGGGTGGAGAGGCCGCGGGCCTGACCGACCTTCACAATCAATGCTTTCTTCTCCCCCTCCCTCCTCTCTCTCTCTCTCTCTCTTTCTCTCTAATGTTCTGTTTGATTACATGGTTACGCAAGCTTTTACAAACTTCATTACGGTACCTTTTCAACAGTTATAGATTACCTCCGTATTATGACTGACACCAAATTTCATTCACCTGATGAAAGCCCCACACTGATCACTCAAAAGAGCAATATTCAATGGAGCATTTCCACACTCCAGAATCGTCTAAAACTGTGTTACTCATAACTGATAATATCTTCCTTTACCTGAATAAATCGTCTTAAAGGACCTCAGTAATATTCAGTCGACATCAAAAGTCCTGTCGCCTCTTGTACCTCTCTCTCCAATGACTCATAATATACAGTAAGTGTGTCATCATTCATGGTTTTTTGCGGATCCCTAATACTGATTTTCAAAGTGCCTGGACAGAAGAGCAGGAAGGACGACAGGACCTTTCATGCAGCTTGTGCATTTTATCCTGAGAGATTAAAGTTACCTGATGGTACTTAACCTGTTCCTCTTCCTGTACTAAGACCACCACTGTCAACCTGGAGGGCCGTGGTGTTGGCTTGACTGCGTGAAACAATGCCACCTTCCCACACCATTGTTTGCTCTCCTAACACGTAGGCTACAGGGCCAATATCTGTGTGTGTTTGTGGGCGGCTGTGCTTGTCTGTGGGTGTTTGTGTCTGGGTTTGTTTGTGGATGCTTGTGTGTGGGTGCTTGTGTCTGTGTGTGTTTGTGGGTGCTTGTGTCTGTGTTTGTTTGTGGATGCTTGTGTCTGGGTGTGATTGTGGGTGCTTGTGAGAAATAAGAATAGAAAAAGAATAATAAAGATGAAGGAAGAGGCAGGCAACATTACATCAAGTGAGTGAAGAGAGAAACCTGTACTGTACACAGGAAAAATCATCTGATAAATTACCAATATGCTGGGAATCGAACCAGGGACTCTCAGGTGAGAGCCAGGCAGCATACCACTACACCACGACCAGGTAAAAGTTACCTTACGTTGTCACAATCTTGTAACCAACGTCCCTCCGCCACTTGCCGTAAGTTGGGATAGATTAAAAGCATCTACTTGCCCGAGTGCCAGGGGGTTAACTCATCCTCTTGATGCCCACAGTGGTGTAGTGGTATGCCGCCTGGCTCTCACCTGAGAGTCCCTGGTTCGATTCCCAGCATATTGGTAATTTGTCAGATGATTTTTCCTGTGTACAGTACAGGTTTCTCTCTTCATTCTGACTTGCCATAAGTGCTTGGGATAGATTAAAAGCATGTACTTGCCCGAGTGCCAGGGGTTAACTCATCCTCTTGATGCCCACAGTGGGGGCGGAGGGACGTTGGTTACAAGATTGTGACAACGCGAGTTAACTTTTACCTGGTCGTGGTGTAGTGGTATGCTGCCTGGCTCTCACCTGAGAGTCCCTGGTTCGATTCCCAGCATATTGGTAATTCAGATCAAGTGAGTGAATGATGGTCGCCATCCCCTACCACGCTAAATAAAAGCTGATGTTAATTAGAACGAAAATAGGCCAAGGTAAATGTGCTATAATTACACAAAATGGGACGAACAGTGAGAGGAATGTGGAAGACCAAGGATGAATCCTGAATGTAAATAAAGGAGTTGGTTTAAGAAAGGGTTTCAGGCGAGACAGCAGGTACTTCTGGAAGAACTGAACGGAGGGGTCGTAGATGATACAAGGGGACCTGAGGAATTTTGGGTATCCAGATTACACGTTCATCAACTATATGTGGGCGTGTGTGCTCTAATAGGTTTGGTGATTGGGGGTACGTGATTTAACCCTTTGAAAACGGAAGAGCAGTCGCAAGCTGAATAAAATCATTTGGTATTAGCAAACCAACAGTAAAGCATTATAACACTGAGGCTGTAGCAAAAAATAATGTGATAAAATAAACAGCAAAGCATTATAACACTGAGGCTGCAGCAAAAAATAATGAGATAATATACACAACTATTCATAGCGGTGCTGTCAAAGGTACCGTATATATGAATAATGAAAATAACACAGGTAACGTTAACCCTGATACTAACAGTCACGCAACAAGGGTAGAAATTACAGTAAGAACAGAACTAGCAGCATCGAAAAGTATAACATCACTAACGGTACCGACAATTCCCCGCCACACACACACACACACACACACACACACACACACACACACACACACACACACACACACACACACTAAAGTGCTTACAGTGAGACAGCCAGCATGGAGATCGAGAACGAGTCGGAATGTAAAAACATAGGTAGGGCAGGTGGTCAGCTGCTCATTGCTGGCCAGGTGGCCCAAACCTGACTGTCGTTCACAAAGTGACTTGCCATAATTAGATTCTTTATCCTGCCTGCTCTGTCCTTCCTATTAAACTTCCTGGGAGTTGTTTCCCACAAACATTTAATCCACTTCAATTCAAATCCAGTTGTTATAAATATTTTATGAATGGAGGATGCCTTTAGGCACATGGACTTATTTTTTTTCCCTTTGTGTACAGTACATTCATTATCTGTATAAAAAAAAAAATGTACCTGAGAGAAGGAAATGATTGTACGTTTATTTTCTAAACAAGGTGGTGTTGTGGCCACATACAAGGCCATGAAGTGACCCAGTACACCAGTCCTGGGAGGGGCTGTGGTCTGTAGACTGCCACCGCCCATCTGGGTCCGGATTTGGCACACATATAAACATATTGCAAGGTTAGTAATATCAAATTACCTAGACCTCGTGATGATTAATGTATTTATCTATTAATAGCCTGACATCTTGCGAATGCGAAGAAAAAAATGTAGCCTATCCTTCGATATTTTTTTAATTTAGGCACTCACTGAAGAACAAACACGAACAACACATTAATTTTTACCGTTGACCACAGCTGGTCCTTACTGATTAGCAACCCAAGACATTCATCAGACTCTCTGAATCTGGGTTTGTAACTTGGAACGTCAGAGTGAAGGGAACCATTTATTTTTGTCCCTAACCTTTTGTGACAGTACTGATGGAAGCTGTATGGAAATTTATATGCTGGACTTATTTTTGCCAATGAGATGAAGCGATGTGTGTGTGTGTGTGTGTGTGTGTGTGTGTGTGTGTGTGTGTGTGTGTGTGTGTGTGTGTGTGTGTGTGTGTTTAAATTTATCAACTTTTCGTTAATGTTGCGACCCCGCTTTGGATGTCGTAATCAATGAAAATGACAAGTACGATATGCAGTGACGAAAAAGAAAATTACTAAGCAGATACTGTATGCCAAAAAGAAAAGGAATCGATAAAATCAAATAAATGACCTTTATACAGCTGAAGTCAACTACATCTTATCACCAACACATTCCCTTTCACATCTCCAAGCAGAGAAAAGTATCAACACCTCAACACCCATTTATAACACGCATAATTCCTTCCATATAAGTCGGTAAGTAACAGGTGAAGGAGATGATACTATGGAGCAAAAGCAAGACACACCTGCAATAGGCAAAAGTAGGTCCACTATCTCATCATCCACATACTCCCTTTCATGTCTCCTGCCAAGGTTAACTACCACCACATCATGACCATTTTACAGTACAAATAATTCCTTTCACAGCTGGCGTTAAGAGAAAGATGGTGATAATACTGTGGAATACCAGGAAGACACAGGCCACAGGAGGGAGTAAGTACTGCCAGCTCATCACCATTTTGTGGTAAACAGATATCCTTTCACATTACCTGGCGTAATTTAACAGGCGCACTGGCGGTGCAGGTGATGTGAGAGCGGATGATGGGACAATTAGTTACCGTGTCAGCAACAAAGGTAAGACAGAGGTCGCTTACCAAGGGCGCTGGAGGTTAGTGAACAGTTATTCCAAGACAAAAGCGGCTTTGGGTGACTAGGGTCTGTATTCTCGTCGGTTGAGGAAGCTCCCTAACACCATTTCTTAGGCGATTTATCGTTCTTATTGCACTTCATTGTCCACTTCTGTGTTGCATAAAGGCTTCCAATATCGCCATACTCTGCATAAATAACGTACAAAAAGATTTTAACCAGTAAAACTCCTTTGTCGGCGAGGTACAAGTGAGGCCATTTAAATCCGAAAGCACTGAAATGTCGCCTTACACCCCGAGGATGCCTAGAGTATGTTGATGGCTATCTGCCTACCAAGTTTCATGCCTTACGACAAACTGTCTGGCCTGTGGCCCACTTTTGAAAATTTTCGACATGCTGCACTTGGCGCGTGTCACGTGCCACGTGCACCGCCTGGGTGAGATGAAACCTCTCAAAAACAAATCTTTAAGAACCGGGCTACCATATGGTGGACACCACGCAGTGCTCGGCCCTGCGGTTGCTAAGATATAAGCTTCTCAAAAGCGTTACGGTCGGGCCGGGCCAGGTTGGCCTGCGCATATGAGAAAATGCCACTACTTAACGAGAGACTCGTGAGGGCTTTGCCCTCACTCGTAACCACCCATACCCAAATATAAATCGATAAGAAAGAGGTGTTAGAAACCTTCCTTAACCGACGAAAATATGAGTCTAGGAATGCACAAATATGGTTCTTCTTAACCCGGTACCCTGAGACGGCTTCAGGGGATGCCCACATGGATGATGCTCTTTTGTTTCATCTTTGTTGTACCGCTAGCCCGTCCATCATGAATACTAAGAACATATATTAATCCCTGATAATATCTGCTCTCTCTCTCTCTCTCTCTCTCTCTCTCTCTCTCTCTCTCTCTCTCTCTCTCTCTCTCTCTCTCTCTCTCTCTCTCTCTCTCTCTCTCTCTCTCTCTCTCTCTCTCTCTCTCTCTCTCTCTCTCTCTCTCTTCGTAATCATTTTTCCCAGACAGGGTATGAGGTAGGATGGATGGACAAGCCAGGCGAGTTGAGCAGCTAATAATATCAACTACTTAATCATCCCTTCCACGCCCTCAGAACTTCTACAATACGCAATTTTCAGACGCTATATCCAGCCTGGCACTAACGATAATAAAGTCCATCCCGACATTAATCATATCCACTCCCTCCTTCGATTAGAAGAGAATTGACAGATGTCTATAACAGTCTGTGATCCACTCAAGAAGCGGTCTGCAGAATCACATGCCTCCCCCTCTCACTATGAAACTGCAAAACTGACTACAAAACGACATTCCCCTGAAGTATAAAATAACTTAACAGTTAAAACACACACACACACACACACACACACACACACACACACACACACACACACACACACAATACACACACACACACACACACACACACAATACACACACACACACAGCCATCTCTCCTTCCACTGCCCAATACCCTCCTTCCTATCACATCCCTCTCGCCTCCTCTCCCCAGTTAATTTCTTACCACGTTCACCCCGGCCAGCTCAGCACTTCTCCCCTTTCTTCAACTCCACTTCCACTTCTTTCCCAGCAACTCTCTTCCCACGCCTCATGTTTCCTTGCACCTGAGCCTCGCGTAACTACAACCATTCTTCTTCCACGTCTCCCGTTCTCTTGTCATCGTCTTTATCTCATATTTCCATTCCAAACCCAATCACTCACTCCATTTACCAACTCACTCACTTGCTTATCATCATCATCATCATCACCACTACCACCATCCTAACCCCCGATTCGTCATACCTCATGCCTTACCTGGCGATCTTCTCACGTACCTTTCACATTCTTGGTCATTCTCCTTTCGGGACTTTGGCGAATGCTTTGCCATTGCATTTTACATCTCAAAAGTTTTCGATCGAGTCTGGCATAAATCTTTAATTTCCAAACTGCCATCTTACGGTTTCTATCCTTTTATCTGTGCCTTCAACTATAGCTTCCTTTCTGGTCGTTCTATAGCCGCTGTTGTAGACGGCCATCGTTCTTCTCCTAGATTTATCAACAGTGGTGTTGCTCAAGGCTCTGTTCTATCACCAATTTTCTTCCTTTTATTCATCAATGACTTTCTAAGCTGTACATCTAACCCTATCCACTCGTACGCTAACGATTCCACGTTTCACCTTTCCATTCGGTTCCAGCAACCTCCATCTCAGCAGTTACTTCTCCTAACAAGGGATGAGGCCATAGCGCACCTAATGTCTGACTTGGCTCGTATCTCTGACTGGGGTAAAAACAATCCTGTTGTTTTTAATGCATCAAAGACTCAGTTTTTACACCTAGCCACCAGTCAAAATCTTCCACAGGAGTACCACTAATGTTTAATAATATCCAGCTCAATCCTGCATCATCCTTCAACATGCTTGGTGTTTCATTCACTCGGAACTTATCTTGGAAAGATCATATTGCATCTCGTGTAAAATCTGCTTCCAAGAGATTAGGATGCTAAGCCGACTCCGTACCTTCTTTACCCCTGCACCGTTGTTGACTTTATACACGGGTTTTATTCGCCCCTGTTTACTGTAGAGTACACCTCTCATGTGTGGTGAGGCTCCCCACATACAGCTCTTCTCAATAGGGTGGAGTCAAAGGCTTTTCGTTTCATCAACTCTCCTCCTCTTACTGGCTCCCTTCAATCTTAGTCTCTTTGCTGCACTGTTGCATCTTTATCTCTAACATGGGCAAGCCAATGGTCCTTTGTGGGTCCCTATTTGGCGCAAGGTAATTCTGGCTGACTCTCAGTCCACAATTTTGCCGTCAACTTTGTCTGTCACTAAAAAAGGTAGCGGTGTTTTGGGCAGCACTACAACCTGTAATTCAAACCACTTTGAATAAACTCCAGTACCAGGTATTTTCGGCGTCCTTCCAGCCTCCATTACTTCGCATCTCTTCAGTACCTGACTTCCTGGTCCACCTTTACTGAATGTTAAAATGACTGGAAACTAGAATGGCATAATATCCTCCTTTCACTTTAACTTGGCCTAAAATTGCCATCTTTCCTTCTTGACTGCTGAGTTATTGCAACAGATTAATACTATAATTTGAAGCTGTTCGTGGAAAAGTGCTACGGAATGGACGTGGAGCAGCAGCATTGTCGTCTGCCACTGAGCCACGGGATATAAGCTGCAAAAGGACGAAAATCAAGGCCAAGCTAAGGTGAAGGAAGTACGAGAGAGAGAGAGAGAGAGAGAGGAAGGGAGGAAGGGACGGGAAAATTTCAGAACCAAAGAAGAAAATGACTAGATTAATAGAACAAAATCAATGTCCTGTTAAAATCGGTCACTTACACTCATAACTGACAATTAAAAACAAAGGTAAAAATAAGAAATCCGTCTCTCACCCTTGTCCACACCCACTGCAACATACCCCCACCCCTGATAAAGCCTGACAGCGACATAACACGCCCTCCAAAACACCCTGCATCCTGTGATACATATCGCTGGGAGTAAAGTGCTAAGGGACACTAAAAGGTGAAGGACTTAAAAGCAGAACCGGGATCGGATAAAATCTTGGTGTAGGGTGAGGTGAGCTAAAGACTGCTAGATTACATCTTGCATTATACATGATGGAAGGAGTTTCAGTGCAGTATGAGACGGGTGTTGTGGCAGTGTGAAATATAGGACTTTAGTATGGGGTGTTGTACTGTGAAGTGTGGGAATGCTGTAAGGGGTGAGACAGTGTGAAGTGTGGGAGATGAGAATAGGATGTGACAGTGTTAAGTGCGGGAGTTAAGGATGGACTGTGACAGTGTGAACTGTGGGAGAATAGTATGGCGTGTGGCAGTGTGAAATGTGAGTTAAGCATGCGGTGCGGCAGTGTGAAGTGTGAGACGTGAGTATGGGACGTGGCAGTGTGAAGTGTGGGAGTTGCGCAGGGAGTGTGGCAGTGCGAAGTTTGCATGCTTAATATGGGGTGTGGCTATGTGGAATGTGACCACTCGGTGTGGAAGTGAGTGGCGTGGCAGTGTGAAATGTGAGATTCGAGCATCGGATGTTCCAAGGTGTGACCACAAAGTATGTTGTGAGTAGTGCGTTAGTGAGGTGTGAGAGATGAGTATGAGGTGTAACTGTGTAAGGCTTGACCATAGGGTGCTGTAATGGGATGCAGAAGTGTGAAGTGTGGTATATGTGATCTGGCAATGTGAGGGGTGGGAGATGAGAATAGAGTGTGGGAGTTTGAAGTCTGACGACAGGATGTGGCAGTGTGTGATATATGAATATGTGGAATGGCAGTGTGTGGTATAGCATTATGTGGTGTGGCAGTGTGAGGAAATGAATTTGATCGTACTGTGAAGTGTGGCAGTGTGAGGCAAAAATGAGTGTGATCGTACTGTGAAGTGTGGCAGCGTGAGGCAAAAATGAGTGTGATCGTACTGTGAAGTGTGGCAGTGTGAGGCAATGTTTATGGCTGCAGTGTAAGGTGCGGCAGTGTGGAGTGTGACTCACTTATCGAGAATGAAGTCGGTATCGGCCTTAACAACTGCACCGGTGTGACCCTTACCCACAGCTTCTACTCTTTGGCCTCAGGGTTATCATGAGATGAAGACGAAAAGATAAACAGACGGGAAGGTGGACATGCAAAGGATGGCCGTCAAACGATGGGGAAGAGAAGAATGTAGGAGGTAAAGAGGCAGATAATTAGAATGTGAAGGGAAAAAAGGGTAGGAAAATTAAACCGGAATCAATTACGCATGACTTGCATATCTTGAATAGTTTTAATTAATACATGCGTTCAGTTAATTATTTCCCAGCATCTTTAGTTGATGAGTTTTATGCCATATGGATGTGGATCACTGAGGCGCCGCGTGATCCACCTTATTAATCACACGCACTAAAAAATGCTGGAAATCAATGGTCACCTGTCAACAAAAGCAGAGTGCATAATTTGTCCCACCCACAACAAATGTGGTGAGTAACTGCTATACTGTACTACAACATCCCATACCGTACCATACCGCACTACTCTGTATCATTCTGTATTGAACCGCACCGCACCGTAATTGTTCTATATCTTACGGTACCGCGCCATGCCGCACTAAACCCTATCAATCACTCTCTAGAAGCCCCTACCCTACCCAATACGCCTAACGTCGCTTGCTAATGCTAGCCAGCACAGGGGAATGTGTGCACACCACCAACCATCTTCACCTGCTCCCTAACCTTCACCCTCTTCCTCCATTAGCCTTGCCCTCTTAGAAATAAACACTAGGCTATATCACCAATTAATTGCATCTGAGGCATCTCGAACGATTTTATCTCAGTTAGGATTGCTCTATGTAGCCTAAATATTAATGTCTGACAATGATACAGTGTGTGAGATGTAAGTCCATAGACATACCATCAGGAATTCGGGTTATTTTTAAAGAATCCTCACGACTACATACTTTATTGGAAGAGAGCTGTGCTACACTCTTGGAGTCTAGTTGATCTCTGTCTCACCTAATATCATTTGGAAACAGGTAAGTGAGCTTGCGTTTAACCAATGGCATCACGTTACTCTGAGTTAAGGAATGCTTGGCTGTGTACACATACAGCAATCTTCTCTGCATTCCCATTTTGACTGTGCAGATATGGCGAGAAGAAGTTGTCAGCGTATTCAAGCGGCGTCTGAATCGTGAAAACTCAGGAATAACCATGCGCTCACTTTAATTTGATGGTTATTAAGCAAAGGAAAATTACCTGTATGTTATAGATTGAGAGTATACAGGATATAAAACACCCGTTACTGAGATATAACACACACACACACACACACACACACACACACACACACACACACACACACACACACACACACAAAATCTGCCTTATGAACCTACCTACTTTAATCTAGTCTCGTGGAACTGGTGACTAGTTTATCACCTCGTAACTCGCCAGTTTAGGAATTAACGTGGGATGAAGAAACTTTGACAGTGGGTAACCTAGACTACATTAAATCATAAATTATCAAAAAACCTGACAATTTAAACTAACCTAACAACCAGGCATTTATCAACCTAATTTATCCTGACCTTCCACGAGAAATCCTTAAGCAAGATATGTATCTGATCGCCCGTCACCAACACCAGATAAGAGAAACTTTGGAAGTCTGGTTGGTAAATGAATTCTGCTTCTACAAGGCTTGCGAACCGGTCTATGTTGCTCGCTAGGCCTGGCTGGGCTGGGATGGAATGATGGACTACAGTTCGAGAGGTGTGATGGAAGGAAGAGAGGCAGAACACAGAGGAAATGAAGGGACAGGGTTGATAGGGATAAGTGAGAGGGTGGATTGACATGGACAGGGTTGAGATGGATAAGTGAGAGGGTGGATTGACATGGACAGGGTTGAGAGGGATAAGTGAGAGGGTGGACTGACATGGACAGGGTTGAGAGGGATAAGTGAGAGGGTGGACTGACATGGACAGGGTTGAGATGGATAAGTGAGAGGGTGGACTGACATGGACAGGGTTGAGATGGATAAGTGAGAGGGTGGACTGACATGGACAGGGTTGAGATGGATAAGTGAGAGGGTGGACTGACATGGACAGGGTTGAGAGGGATAAGTGAGAAGGTGGACTGACATGGACAGGGTTGAGATGGATAAGTCAGAGGGTGAACTGAGATGGACAGGGTTGATAGGGTTAAGTGAGAGGGTGGACTGACATGGACAGGGTTGAGATGGATAAGTCAGAGGGTGAACTGAGATGGACAGGGTTGAGATGGATAAGTGGGAAGGTGGATTGGGAAGGACAAGATTGATAGGGATAAGTGAGAGGGTGGACTGAGATGGACAGGGATGATAGGGATGAGAGAGAGGGTGGACTGAGATGGACAGGGTTGATAGGGATGAGAGAGAGGGTGGACTGAGATGGACAGGGTTGAGAGGGATATGTGAGAGGCCGGGGTGAGACGGAATAAAGAAATGGAGTTACAAAAATGGGTGACAAAAGGAAAGGCAGGACAAAGCAGAGATGGAGGGACGGGGTTAAGAATACTATGGAGCAAGTAAAGGTGGGACGGAATGAAGGATTATACAGTAAGAGGAGTGGATGGGAAGAGGTGAGGTAGAAGACAGGCTAGATGGGTCAGAGCCGAGGGCTGTACTCATATGTGTGAGGGTGGATTGGCTTGGGAGGTAGAAATGAAATTACAGAAGTGGATGGATAAAACAGTAGGAGGTAGGGGACAGGCGAGATGCAGGGAGAGGAGAGAGGTGTAAGAGATGGAAGTAAATGTACAAAATGTGATTACAGAAGCATATGAATGGAAGTGGTGATTTTAGGCTACAGTCAAGATGGAGGAATAGTGTCTATGGGTTGGGATAGATGGTAGTGGCGTCCTTTAGTATAGTCAGAGTGAGATTTCGTGAAGCTTGTTTTGTCGCTTCCTCTCCAGATAAAAGACCGGGTAGAAGAAGAAAGGAAACATGTAGAGAGCGCAATGAGGATTAATTTAACATATACTTAATGATAAAGTACGAAAAGAGAGAACAAACATACTGGAGAAGAAAAAAAAATATCAAGGAAGAAATTAAAATTACTACTGTCAAAACTACTACTACTACTACTGAAAATCTATCTATCTATCTATTGCCAGACGCCTCAATCCCGTTTGGGGTGGCCACAAACAAATCGCCTCCAAGTCGCCCTGTCCCCCGCCATTTCACTGCCCTGCTCCCAACTCACACACCCCCTCTCTCATATACCTCTCCACCCCATCCCTCCATCTCATCGTCGGCCTCCCCCTCCCTCTTCCCCCCTCCACCTCACTCACATACACTCTCTTCGTCAGTCTTTCACCCTCCATCCTCTCCACATGGCCAAACCACCTCAGTGTGTTCCTCATAACGCTTCCTATCACATCCACATCCACACCACAACGCTCCGTTATATCCTCATTCGTCAGCCTGTCTCTCCATGTGACTCCACAGGCTCCTCTTAAATAACTCATTTCCACTGCTCTCACTCTGGACTTGTGTCCTTCCAACAACGTCCAAGCTTCACTTCCGTACGTTAGAGTTGGTATCACAAAACTGTAAGATTCGAACCAGCGCTTGCAACTGCAAAAATAATAATAATAATAATAATAATAATAATAATAATAATAATAATAATAATAACAAAGTGTTTATGGCATATTGGGATCTAGAAAAAGCATACGACAGAGCAGACAGACAAGGACTGTGAAAGGTTTTGCGCATGTACGGTGTAGAAGGTAAACTGCTGGGTGCCGTCAAGAGTTTTTATGATGGTTGTGAAGCATGTGAATGGAAAAATGGGCATCTAAGTGAATGGTTCACGATCAATATGGGCGTGCGACAATGTTGTGTGATATTCCCAAGGTTGTTCAATATATATATGGATGGGGTGATGACAAAAGTAAAAATACGAGTAATGGAGAGACGGATGGCGTTGGTAATGAATGGTGATGGATGGAATACTTCAAATTTGCTGTATGCTGATGATGCAGTGCTACTTGCAATACCGGACAAGAGCTTGGTAGGCTAATGCAGAGTTTTGCTGAGGTTTGTGAGCATCGTGCCTTGAGATTAATGCAGAAAAGAGTAAAGTGATGGTTATTGAGAAAGGTGACTCCCAGTGTGACGTTACAGTGAATGGAGAGACTGGAATTGGTAAGAGTGTTCAAATACCTGGATACAGTGATGGAAAAGAGAGGAAAACATACAAAAGAAGTGGAAGGTAAAGCGACACTCGGTAGAAAAGTAGCTGGTGCCATGAAGACCTTGATAAAAAAGAGGCTTGAGTGTTGCGGCTGCGTGAGGCTTACATGAAGGAGTGTTAGTGCCAACTTTAACATATGGATGTGAGACTATGGTGCGGCATGAAAATGAAAAGTCAGGAGTAAGAGCAATGGAAGTGGGATTGCTGGGGAATGTATGTAGAGTACAGAGAGTGGACAGGATACGGAATAATGTGATTCGTGAAAGATGCTGAGTGAGGAAGTCTGTGGACACCAGAATCGAAGAGAGTGTACTGAGACGGTTTGGTCATGTGGAGAGAATGGATAACAATAGAGTGGTGAAAAGTATATATCTGAGCGAATCTGAAGGAGGCAGGAGACGAGGTAGGCCAAGAAGGAGGTGGAGGGATATGGTGGATGTGTGTGTGAGGAAGAGAGGTATGGAAGTTGGTGAGGTTAAGGGACTAACAAGAGACCGAGCTGGCTGGATGAATTTTGTGTGGAGAAGCGCATGACCAGGGATTTGACACCCCTTTTTAACTTGCCAGCTATTTGTGAAGCTACAGAACGTGGTGATTTTTTTTTTTTTGGTATATCTGATACAGCCAGGATTTCGTGGACCTGAATGATGAGTGAATGGAAGCATGGCCCATTGAATTTGGCAAACTTAGGCTGTCTGGACGTTGCTACCCCTCACCCTGCCCTACTGTAGGGAGGGAAAGGAGGTCCGGATGATGATGATGATGATAATAATAATAATAATAATAATTCAGTTTAAAGAATTATCAAACTCTGCTTGCAGACAAGCTATTGACAAAACACTGGTTATTCATATATCCATCCAAGCTAATTCTACAACCTAAGCCCAGCTGTCTAATTAACACTAACCTGCATAACCTTCCAACTCCAAGACTGGTTTTGTTGCAGAAGCACGGTACAGTCAGATGCATCACAAAAACAGCAGGGCAAGCCGAGCACAAACCATGCAATTATTATCCTTGTAAATCACATGGTTTTCTTCACCACATATTGCGTCACTAAAATTTCTATGTCATGAGTTGCACTTGGGGTTTGTGTTTACGAACACATAGTCAAAACACAAGCATTAACCCCCCCCCCCTCCAATACGATAAAGGCAAAGTTACAACACCCACCCTCAACCAACAGCAACCATAACTGAGGCTAGTGTGCCACAGTGTTGCCAAATGGAATTCTATCAATCCACTAGACTGGTCTTAAAATTGGTAAAAATCCGCCAGACTAGGGGAAATCAGTCGAAAAACCCGCCAGACAGGAGATTAAAAAAAAAAAAAAAAAAATCGCTAGATATATAGTAAAAACACAATAAAATCTCCATCAATTGGGTTTAAAACCTCTAGATTTAGCATGAAAACTGCTAAATTGGCAACACTATGTGCCTGCCCTCGGAGCCCAACCATGGTACACAGTCACAAACTTTAACAATACCTAATTCACTTGAAACCCCACCTACTTACCCTCTAATAATTATAAAAGTATAAATGTACTATACTATTTGTACTTCATTGGAAATACTTATTTTACAAAAAAGTTTGGAAGACAAATTACCACATAATCATTTTTGGAACGGTTGGCAGCCTTGAATTGCAGCCTCTATGCTGGCTGACGAGACGCACTTTTATTTTACTTGTGTGTGTGTGTGTGTGTGTGTGTGTGTGTGTGTGTGTGTGTGTGTGTGTGTGTGTTATCCAGTCTCTAATATCTGGTATACTTTAGGGTCAGTTTGTTATGGAGGATGGTTATTGTGTAAAGATGATAAGTGTTAGGAAAAATTTCGGCTGGAAAATGAGTGATGGCAACATCGGCTGTCTGCCTGCAGCCTTGTTATACTTGTAACTATATAAATCTGGTGATGTACAGTATATAAATTTCCTTTTGCTAACTTCAGACAATTTTATTTAGCTAACATATACGTTTAATCACGAAAGGTTAGATGTAGTCCTTCACTACAAAACAATTACCGGTGCCCTAAGCTGAACAAAATCGTCTGTAGTAAGAACGATGATAAGTATGATACGTCATTAGAGAGAAAAGAAAAATATGGGAGATTAATTATTCAAGTTATAGGAACATCTGCATCACCTCCAATTGTAAATATTTACGTTGGCGTTCTCCCCCTCTCCCTCTTTCATACAGCTTCCCGTCTTGCAGTTTTCAAAGCTTTTCACATGCCAAGGATGGATTATCAAGTTCAAGTGTGACCACAGATGAACAAACAGAATGATGTGATATTAAGGGAAATCATTTCGAAGCTGCCTCCAAAGTTCATTGTTTTTATTTAATCTTTCATTCAGTCCTTTGCTCTTCATTTGGCTATAAACTACACATGCTATGGCTTCTTTTGGTATTCTTTTTCTTCTCTTTCCCCACCTGCCTCACACTCCTCATACACTTAGAATACACTCCTTGCTATATAAACTTGTTTGTCTGCTGCATAATCGTAAAAGACTTTTTCCTATAAAACGGGTAATGCATCTAATTTCTAATCCATCCAGCACGGAAGGTACAAGCTGTATAAATTTATCTATCGGTAGAAAGAATGAAATACAAATGTAGTCATCGTACTGAAGGGGTTAATGAAGATTATTCACAGCAACTTAACTACTGTACAGAATCGTCTGGAGGTAGCAATATAAAAATGTCATGACTACTGAGAGAGAGAGAGAGAGAGAGAGAGTCAGTACGAGTGAGTCCTATTACATCACCATCACCTGACCTACCATACAGCGCAATTATTAACGTACCTTTAGTGGTGTGCTGGACGCTGCCTCACACACTAAATGACTTTATATTGGGTTGTCCTCAGCTTGCCACCACCTGAAAGTGAGAATAATCTGTGATTATTTGTGTGCTCTGTGACTTTATGCCTAAGAATTGGGTTCCTTGTATGAAATAATGGATGTGGAAGTGAAAAATGTTAGTCTGTATACGGCAATGAAAATGTTGCAAGGGAAGGTGGTGCGGTATCAAGTGAGGGACAGAGAAACACGATGATGTTTTTGGCTAAGTATATTTTCTCAACTAATTAGCCAACGAAAAACAGACTCTCGTGCTTGTTTGATGGAGTGATGGTAGTATACGGTGTTATTTAAAAGCCACACTAGGCGGGCACATGAGGTAGCGAGGTGACTATCCTGACAGTGTGCGACATCGTGGGTATCGGATCGGGTGGCTGTTGGTTGGGTTTCACTCTCTTAACTCACGGTGTCAGGGTGAAGGGGTGGCAGGGCAGCCCAAGAGGCCAGGACGTTGATTCACCTACAATCTTACCATCAATCCACTGTCATAACTAAGACGTACTTCTACAGGAAGAATAAAGACTGCAGAATCTTTCCATATATCTTGTTCTTCCTATATAAAGAAATCTTAGTTACGAGAGAAAAATAACCTCAGTTTTGTGCACTTCAGCCTTAATTATGTGAACTGTGCTCCGCCAGACAACATGGCCGCCTCGTCATGAGAGAGACACTGAGGCACAGCAAAGGCCGAGATATGTTGGTGGTGCGACCGTCACGGGTAAGCCATAGGGGCGGCAGCAGACGAAAGAGGAGTGGTGATGAAAATAGGGAGATAGGAAAAGTGGATGGAGACTGGAGTGGGAGAACGGAGGAGAACAGGGTAGAAGAGAGGAAGAAAGTAACGGATGACGGAGTGAAAAGACGAGATGAAAGAGAAAAGAGGGAAAAGGAGGGAGAGATAAAAAAAGGAGCGGTGATAGTAGCAAATGGGAAAGAATATCAGAGAACAATGAGGAAAGTCTCAAACAAGGAAGGTAGGATAAGAAAAGATGGGATACAACGAAACGATAAAATAAAGAAGGGGTACGAGGGGGAGAGAATTAAATGCTCTGACAAATAAAGCCTGTTTTGTGTGCGGAACGGCAAGTGAAATAATTATTCTTCATTTATATAAAATTAAGTAAATTCAATTCCAGAGCACCAACTCTTCACGTACACACACACACACACACACACACACACACACACTACTGAACTGTATTATCCATTAGCCTTTCCTTAAATCAGTCAACCTTGTCTTCTACCTCCCTCTCGTCAGCGGAGGTAAAGTAACAAGTGATAGTGGTGGGTGCTGATTACAATAGAATGAAAGACAGCAGGTGAGCTAGCATAAAGTTGCGGAATATATAACACCGTAGACGACTACTTAATAAGGCATGTATGAATCTGTAGGACTGGCTAAGGGTCCACTGCACACCACCACTCCATCAAACCCCTTCCTTGTCACAATCACCATCACTATATTCCTTCGCTATTCTGAGATTGGGTCTTATGGGATATATTAGAGAGGGGAACGTACGGAGGAGGAAGGTCTAGTGAGAGGAAGGAAGAAATGAGAGACGGAAGAAGTAGGAGGAGTGTGTAGTTAGGAGGGGAAAAGGTGAGTAGGCTAAGAGAGGAAGTAAAAGAATGTGGACACTGTGTGTGTGTGTGTGTGTGTGTGTGTGAGAGAGAGAGAGAGAGAGAGAGAGAGAGAGAGAGAACAGAATAGGGAGATATAGGATGAGTGGGATAGTATGGGAAAAGGTAGGATATGACAAGGTGAGGCTGGGTAGGATGGGATGTGGGAGGGTAGGACGAAGCAGCATAGTGAGGAATAGGGTGGGGTGCAGCAGGGCAGTGCGGCAATCTAGTGAGATATTACCATTAAATGTTACAGTTTTTGCTCCCTGTCTTGTGCTATCTGTCGGTCAGAGATAGCTTATAGTTAAGTTTACTTCCTCCCGTCATACCCGCCCCTCCTCAGCTACCTTTCATGCCTCAAAAAGACTATTTATAAGTGTTAGCTTTATAGCGCCCCTCCCCAGCTACCTTTCCTGCCTCAAAAACACTTAAGTATTAGCTAAAACTCAAAAATATTATGGATAAGTTAATGGATCAGAGACTGGCCTACGAATCGTATACATTTTTTTTTTCCCCTCGAATGGCTTGAAGTAAATCGCCAAGTGACACAAGAATTCACGAGACAGAAGCATGATTATACTAAGCCAGCCAGGTTTGTATATGACAAGGAAACAGACAGTTATACAGCTGGCAAAGAAAAAAACTGAGAAAACATCTTAATGGATTAATACATATGAAAGAACGGAGAAAAAAAAAAGCAAAAAAATTTTACCCTGAAATATTTAAGATACAGCATTTTCCTGCGCAATGGACAGCATACTCAGTGCGGTTTTTCCTTTTGGTTTAGTCTACAGGGCAACTTGCAGTATGGTTATACCTACGATGTATATTCGATGAAGACGTTCGACTCCACACACTCAGTCGAACCCTTAATCTTCCAGCAGAGGATAAACATGTTCGGCCAAACCAGCCGCGATTAAATCTCCATTAATCTGCCCATCAGGCCGACCTTATTGAGTTCAGGGATTATCAAGTACCAAAACACCGGTGTGGCTTCAGCAAACGAGAGGTAAAGAATATCGTTAAATGATGAGTTTGTTGTGTTATTAGTAGTTCGAGGTGTAAGAAGAGCATAACTCAAATCCTCACAGTTGCTACAGACTGCCCTCCCATCTCATCGATATCCCGCTAATGGTTCCCCTAAACACACCCTGTGCTGGCTACCGAGGCCATCGCTAATTGTAACCCGTCACTGAGGTAAACGAGTAAAGGAACAGATAGGAATGGGTTAAAAGCAAGCCTTGATAAGACGATTATTTTTACCCCTCTGGAACGACGGTGGGGGAGGCAACACTGCAGTCATGGTTTGTGGTAAGACACATTATACCCTCCTCCACCTATATCTCCACCATCAATGAAGCTTCATTCATGCAGGGGGGGGGGGTAAGAGTACAATCATGGTTTGTAGTAAGGGATGGCCACCAGACACTCATTCACCCATGCTTTGCTCATCACAGAAAATTCATAAATCTGATGCCTATATATCTCTCCCACACAACGATAATGCTGAACTTTCTGTGCTGTTACGGCATCGTGGCGCAGGACTGAGAAGAATGATGATCAGCAATATGACGTATTAAGGGCTGACAGGTTTCTCTTTAGGTACGTAAAACTGACTGACCGCACAGAGTAACATACAGTGTGACGACAGCGTATTAACGGGATTTATGGTGACTGTTTCTTTTTCGATACAGCTGATCTCTCGCAAACTGCATAAAATCGTTTTGTCGATAGTAAAATACAATACATAACGCTTCATCATACTGAAGCAGATATACTTTAGAGCTGTGAATTTCTTACACCACTTGGACAACCTGAGTCTTGTGCACGCGATACCTCAACCTCAGTACTGGTGGGTAGAAGAAAAAAAATAAGAGGAAAGGGGAGAGGAGAGGAAGGAAAAGGTAGAGAGAAGAAATCACCATGATCATCATCAGTAGCAGCATAAATTCCACTAATTCGTGGGATGAATAGGATCCATTAGGCTTCAGAGCACCTCCATCTTGGTGCCGGCTTAGTTAACAAGAAAGTTTAAACCCTTAGCGGTGCATTAACAAATAAGCAGCCTTTAATTTCTAATGAGAACCGTCTTATCTTGCTTCCTCCTTGCCTTACCCGCAGGCCGCCTGACTAAGCTACGTTGATGCCGCCTTGTGCTGCTCGGTTAAGGGAGTTGCCAAATGACAATCCTACAAACCAACCACCTATTATACTGCCAGACAACTAATCCCAAGGTTCATTCGGAAGGCCACGAGAAAAACATCTCCAAACCTCTATCACCATTCGCTGTTTCTGTTCTCAGCTCCAAGCCTCCTCCGCTCAGTCTTGCCACTGGAATTAAGAAACTGACATTCATACTGGTTGGCTCATTTATGAAAAGACGGCGTGGAGGCACAACAGGAAAAGTTACAGCTGCCAATCCTTGATAATTAGGTTAAATACAGAAATAAATAGAACATACATATACTTTGCACGCACAAGATATTGCACATACACAATACGCTGCAGCTGGGTAAGGAAGACAGTTCCCTCAACAAAGGTGTCACACCATCGGCAAGGGTTACCTCATCAAGCACCGAAGACAGCTTGATGGAGACCGAAGACAATCACCATGGAGACTGACACGGTATACTAAATAAACTGCCACAGTGTTTGGGGTTTGGAATGTCATCTGAATAGGGAAGGGGGCTTGCTCTCCATTAGATGGCAAGTCAAGCGCTCGTCGCTTATGTCAAGTACTCATCGCTGACTTTTCCCAGTCTTAGGACATTACTGAATACAACCATGGATGGAAAACATGTGTCACCTTCCAGATCTTAATGAGACAGGCACTGTGCCAAGGCCCAGGCAGGGAGGAACGAGACCGCGAGTGCACAAAGTTTTTAACAACAACAGCAAGTGGACGTTGTCACTGGGTTTTTAAGAATTTACATAGTGAATAATACTTTAAAATGTTGCTTGTAAATATGGACAAAGAACCGACTTGTGAAAATCAAGCAGTAAGTTTACTTTATGCTGACTTACTTCTCCGATTCTCTAAGGATGAGAATATATAAACTTTCTCAACAGTACACAGCAGAGACTAATTACTCACACGTGCTGTTTGACAGTAGTGTTAGCCTCTGGAGAAAGTGACTCCACCCCTGACAATCATTAACTAATGCTAATAATAATAAACAGATTCTTGCTGGTGCATTAACTCCAGGCTGGCACAACGGATTTAAGCTTGATACAAGGGGACTGGCCTAAGTACCAGTTATGAATAATACAAAGCGTTAGTGCCAACTACAAGTGGCAACTAAAATAAGCTTAATGTGGAGAAATAAAACACGAGTTTACATTACATTAAGCTCAAGAAAAAGAACTGTAAATTTATTAATTACAATGAAATAAATTTTACGTTACATCAGTCTCAAATGAACTCAAAATAAGGAGAACACACTCACTCACTCACTCAAAAGCTAAACTCTTAAGCCTAAGAAAAACGAAAGGAAATACTGGTCAGAGAGTGGGCTAAGCGGAACTGAACTGGGCGTCAGCACGTAGGACGGACGCTGCAACTGCTAAACCTCTACGCCGAATCACTGCTGGGTGGAGATCTCAGGAACTTGCTGTACAAATGAACCTTCTCTCATGGCGCTCTAATCCTGACTGACTTCAAATTATGAGAGGGGGCGAGGGATGACCGTACTTGCTAACGGCCAACGGAAACAATGTGAGCAATACACACCCACAATAAATCACTCAGTGAAGGTGCTAATGTCGCGCGCAAGGATGATCACCTATGAAACAGTGAAAAATGTTCTGAAAACCGTCCCAATCGAGTAAATGTGTGGATGGTTAAGCTGAGTGATACACAATGAGAATTCCACTAGAATTCGCGGATTTCACTCTAATGAAAAAATGTCACGAATTTATAAACACGCTCGCGCCAATTTGTGACATTACGCCCCATTAAAATCAAATTTTTTTGTTTTCCTTCAGGAAAAAAAAAAATTCAATATACATACATATAAATCCTAACTCAGTCACACAAGATTCACACTGTGGTGTGTGTGCTATCCTGCTACAGGAGAAAGTCACAGTTGCCAGTGAGCGAAAGAAAACTCGTATTTACGTTAATAGAAGCAAGCTTGAGGAAAAAACTCCGTGATGACAGTGAAAAATCCTGTACTCAAGTCAAACTGAGCGAAAAGTTCGCTACATTTACATTAACAATTAATTGTTATATGTAGCATGATGTATGTAATACACAGCGTATGTGTGACAGTTGTGGTGTACTGTGCCTACGTGTAAAATTATGTAATACAATAGTAAATAATGACAACGAGGCAGAAGAGAAGAGGCGGCAGCATGCGACAGGGACGACCAGCTGATCTGCACGACAATGCTGCACTACGCCAGCTGCACTTGTGAAAGGAATCAAGGTGGAGCATCAAAAGTGTCATTTCTCTCTCTCTCTGCCTAGCAATCAGTACTTTTGTTTATTATTAACCAGGAAACATAGTCTTTGGATTCACAAATCTCTCAGGACCCTTGTAGTTTACTGGTTAACCTAGCATTATTAACCAGGAAATGTAGTCTTTGGATTCACAAATCTCTCAGGACCCTTGTAGTTTACTGGTTAACCTAAAATTATTAACCAGGAAACGTGCCAGTTCTTGAATTACTCAAATCTCTCAGAACGGACAATGTACTGGTTAACCTAACTCTACACTTACAATTAATGACGGGAAGCTGAGAATCCCTACGCAATCTCGGGCAGGTCACATTTTAACACCCACCGTGGGTTTGAACACTCATGTGGATAATGTGCATTCTCCGGGAATCCTCAGAGAGGCCCACAGCTCGAGACGTTCCACAAGGTAATGCTAACACAGCCTCGGATTGTCCCTACGGGGTTCTCGAACTTCCCTCTTAACCTACGGTACATATGTATGTACAGGCCCTGGACATGATGTGTCCTGTGGGGCCAACGGGAGAGACGTCAGATCTGCACCCACATTACCACTGCCCTCTCTTTCAACTGCTTCAAAGATTATGGGTGTGGGTTCAAATGGCACAGGAAGGACATGTCCCTGATTAGTGGTACGTGGACACACATTGCAGGAACGCACAAAACTATCTATTTCTGGTTCCATCCCTGGCTAGAAAAAGTCAGCTTGGATACGGCCCTGGGTTTTCCTTTTACCCATGTGACCTCCTGAGGCTGAACAATTACCCCATTCTAACACTGCTTGGCGGTACTTAGCAGGAACGACAAACTGCAGTCAAACCTCGCCCTAGGGTGTTCGTGACTCATAGTACAGCCGTCCTTGTTTACGAAGGAACTTGGTTTGACCTCCCCGTGAATATTTTATCACTCTACCCTTTTGTTTCTTCCGCACAGTAGCAAGTGTCAGGTCAGAATGTTGTTCTTGAACAACAACTTGGCTACACATCAGATCTTGCGGCGATTCAATGGTCACTGGGGTGACAGTTTGGAGCCTCAACCATGGCTCGTGTTACTGCAGCCGAAGTCGGGGTAGCGCCATCTTCAGTGCAACTATACTTGGCACCGGGAATATTGCCTATGATTAGGTCAAAGAAAGGTTCTGACATGACAACTGCGACTCTTGTACCAGTGTAAAATGGAGATGCTACCTGGATACGTGCTTCAGGGAACAATCTCACTAATCCATCAATAAAGTTAGCTTGGATCCGTCGACCTGTGTACTCCTCAGGCCGAACTAGACTCTGGCTGACAGAGCAACCTGAGGAACTGTTGTCTCTCAGGACCTTCACAGGAATGCCTCCCACAAACCCAAGCTGAACAAGGAAAGCACTGTCACCTGTGGGAGGGCCTGTGGAGGAAGCAGCTAGCCACTGATTAGGCTGCTGAATAAATGATGCAGCAAACATGGTGCCCTGAGAATTAGATACCTGAGGGGTCGTACTCACTGTATGGGGAGATGGAGCATTGACCATCTGTGGAGGAGGGTTCACTGTCACTGGGAAACTAGTGAACTGTGGGGAAGTACCCGTACTGCTAGGGACAACACCACCGTGCTGCTGCTGTGGAATGAAGGCTGCGTTTGCCTCCTGCCTCCGATACACTGGGGCTGGTGCTGAAAAGGTTTGTCCCGATCTTTGATTGCGTGGCTGATACTGCTGCTGGTTAGGGTACTTGATGTACCTCTTCCACTCAGGTTTCTGGGTATATTGCCCCTGGTCCTTCATCTGCGGTTTGTTTAGACCTTGGCCATTATTCTGAGAATGGCCTTGTTGCAGGGGTTCTGTCAGAGATGGTTTCCCAGATTTGTCAGCTTTCCTGTTCCAGGTGTGCTGCTTACGAGTTTGATACCTGTACGCAGTGAAGAATCTATCAGCCTTCTCCACCATTTGGCTGGCATCCCTTACCTGGTAGATCTTAAGCTGAGCCATAAGATCAGCAGGCCACGACTTTTCTAGCTGCGTGCGCAGCATAAGGTCAATTATCTCCTCACGTGTGGAAGGAGTTTCATCTTTCTCCATCCACTCATCTAAGTAAGCAGTAAGCCGGTCAAGAAACTGAACGGCAGTCTCTTTTTCTTGTAAACGCGCCCTCATAAACTGACTCTTGGCGTCGTCAACTGTGAGACCGTACGCTTTGACAAGTGCAGGCTTCATCATCTCATACGTGAGATTGTCTCCACGAATTCTGTGGAGAATATCGAGGGCAGGGTCCTCAAACAGGCTAAGAAACCGAAGCCGCTTAGCTGCATCATCCAGCTGGTAAAGCTGAGCCATGTCTTCAAAACGAGCTATGAATGGCTCGATTTGCTCTCCTTCCTTGTATGGAGGAAGCTTGATGTGTGGGGTCGCCATAATATGTGCAGGGAGAGCGCTCGTGGAGCTTGGGTTAGCTGCACCAGATGTGTCTGAAGCCAAGGAATCTCGCTTGAGCTTCAACATTTCAAGTTCATGTTTTTCATGTGCCTCGCGCTCGGCACGTTCGTGTTCTCGTTCTCTCTCTCGTTGTTCTAGCTTGTATTGACGTTCTCTCTTGCGTTCTTCGCGCTGTTCTCGCTTATGTTCGCGTTCTCTTTCACGTTGTTCAAACTCGAGTTGACGTTCTCTCTCATGTTGTTCTAACTCGAGTTCGCATTGTTTTTGCTCATATTGACGTTCTCTCTCACGTTCCTCGTGCTGTTCTCGCTCATGTTCGCATTCCTCATGCTGAATTCGACGCTCTTCACGAGCATCATTCTCACGTTGCTGCTCATAGCTAAACCGAGAGAGGACGAGGTCCTTAATTTTTTCGGGGTCAGTAAGCCCCATATCTTTAGTTTCCTGTACATAGACGTTGGTAGACATGATGCTAACTCAGTCTGAGTGAACCAACGACTAAGTACTGACTGCTATTTTGAAGAGAAATGCCAATAATCAAGAGTATAGAATATAGGCACAGGTTAGTGGTCACCAGTTTTATCTAGTTAAACTGGTAAATTAAAAAAAAACTGACTGTGAAAACTATTATGTAAAATTAATAGAAATGAATCAATAATCACCAGTAAGATAGTGCCTATAGACTTTAATGATAAATACCTAAGTATGGGTGAGTGAGTATTATCTTGTTAATAACTTTAGAGCTAGGAGTTAATATCCTGGTGAGGTCGCCAGATGTAACAGGGTTTTTGAGAATTTATATATTGAATAATACTTTAAAATGTTGCTTGTAAATATGGACAAAGAATCGACTTGTGAAAATCAAGCAGTACGTTTACTTTATGCCGGCTTACTTCGCCGATTCTCTAAGGACGAGAATTTATAAACTTTCTCAACAATACACAGCAGAGACTAATTACTCACACATGCTGTTTGATAGTAGTGTTAGCCTCTGGAGAAAGTGACTCCACCCCTGACAATCAATAACTAATGCTAATAATAATACATAGATTCTTGCTGGTGCATTAACTCCAGGTTGGCACAACGGATTTAAGCTTGATACAAGGGGACTGGCCTAAGTACCAGTTATGAATAATACAAAGCGTTAGTGCCAACTACAAGTGGCAACTAAAATAAGCTTAATATGGAGAAATAAAAATCGAGTTTACATTACATTAAGCTCAAGAAAAAGAACTGTAAATTTATTAATTACAATGAAATAAATGTTATGTTACATGAGTCACAAATTAATTCAAAATAAGGAGAACACACTCACTTGCTCACTCAAAAGCTAAACTCTTAAGCCAAGGAAAAACAAAAGGAAATACTGGTCAGAGAGTTGGCTAAGCGGAATTGAACTGGGCGTCGGCAAGTAGGACAGACGCTGCAACCGCTAAACCTCTACGCCAAATCACTGATGGGTGTAGATCTCAGAAACTTGCTGTACAAACGAACCTTCTCTCACGGCGCTCTAATCCTGACTGACTTCAAATTATGAGAGGGGGCGAGCGATGGCTGTACTTGCTAACGGCCAACGGAAATAATGTGAGCGATACACACCCACAATAAATCACTCAGCCAAGGTGCTAATGTCGTGCGCAAGGATGATCACCTATGAAACAGTGAAAAATGTTCTGAAAACCATCTCAATCGAGTAAATGCATGGACGGTTAAGCTGAGCAATACACAATAAGAATTCTACTAGATTTCGCGTTTTCACTCTGATGAAAAAATGTCACGAATTTATAAACACGATCGCGCCAATTCATGACAGATGTGAACGAGCTAATGACTTTTGCAATGGGTATAAGCATTGCCACTGAACTGGAGATCCTTCACTTGCACTATAAAAAAGATCTCTGCCTCACTGGACCAAAAATATGGATTGTTGCCTTCCATGCGACAATTTGTTATTCTCGAGTACCAGTAACGTGTGCTTTGTGAGCGTGTGACGAGCGAGCGAGCGTTTGTGCATACGCCGATCATCATCGTGGTCAGGCCGTGTCGTGTTGGGCCGGGCCGGGTCGTGTCGGGCTGTTCATTTCTCAGTTGAACATAAACATTGCCTCGCTACACTTGCTCGCTTGCTCGTAATAAACGAGTACGTGCATGGGCCTCTCATGTAAACAAAAACATCAAATTATATTCCATCACAATTACTACAAATCGATATATCTGATTTTTTCTCAAAAAAATAAAAAATATGAATCGTATAAGAAATGATTATACAAAGTTTGTTAAAGTTAGTAAATAATAACAATTCTGAACATGCTTTCTGTTCTGGCTGCGGAGTTCAAGATGGCAGACGACGCACGCTTCTCGGCCAAATCCAGAATAAATTTTACTGAGGAGAAGGCAGCTGAGCTTTGGACAGCGACTTTGAGTGTTGATGTCCAAGAATGGGTCTGGTGGCAGAACATGCTTGGTTGTCCACAACACTCATGGCAGCAAAACTGGACGTCCAAGGCAAAATTGGACATCTATGGGTCCCCGTGTGATAACGCCTTTACTGGCTGGCTTATGATTTCAGGATATTTACAATGCGTCGAGATGGGATGATCACACATATATGTATCATTGGGTAATGACTGCACTGTAAATGGGGCAGTATAGACAGACTGATACACAGAGAGATAGATAGATAGATAGATAACACACACACACACACACACACACACACACACACACACACACACACACAAGGCGGGGCACGGGAAGCAGGAAAGACACAGAGTAAACTGGAATATATATGAATGAAGGTGGCAAAACAATGAGAGGACTAGGGTTTTTATAGCTGCTTAACCCCCAGTTGTCAGATCAAGCAGACCCGTCGACCACAGATAAGTTACTGCTTTTGTGGAGTTGTCCTACTTGCACAGTACAGTATATATCTCATGCAGGAAGCCCACATCCTCTTCTGGTACACAGTGTCTGGCCAAGAATGGACCAGGGCCCTCCCCATGGCAAGGTGCAAGGAAAACTGGTGGAGGTTTGGCTCCTGGATGGATGCCGCAGCTGCTTCACTCCACCCCGTGTAAAAGAGCCACCATGTGTAGGCTCCTCATCAGCACTGGGCAACTAGTTAAAACAGAAGAACGACACCCTGCACTGGGAGAGAACTAGACCACACAATGGAATGAGGAATTAGTGATAGAGAACCAGGTCAGTCTCATGTTGTGAAGGAATTAAGGAGAGTGAAAAGGACACCGCTTCTATCACTGCGGTTATGTCCTTTTATTCTCGCCACCTTCATGTGATTTCAATTGTCTTAGGAGACATTTTTTCGAACTAAAAACGTAAAGCATGTAAGTAAATAATAATAACAATAACATCATCAACAACAACAACAACAATAACAATAACAATAATAATAATAATAATAGTAATAATAAAATAATTTATAATAATTATTATTATTGTTATTATTATCATCATTATTATTTAATAATAATATTATTATCATCATCTAATAATAATAAATAATTATTATTATTATTACAGCAGCAGCAGTAGCAGCAGCAATTTATTACCATTGTATAAACTACGCAAAGCAGCAGACAGGACTAAGACACAGAACAACGTGGATTACCAATTGTTCCTTAAAAATCGGAGCTGTTCACCAAATACAAGATGCTGATCACCTCACCTGGATTCTATTCCCCCTCTGCCTCTTTTAACTCTTCTTGCCACCTTGTCTTTTTCTTTCTTTTGTTTCCTCCCCTTTTTCTTTTTCCCCCCACCTTATCTTTTGTTCTATCACCATCCTCTTCAACCTTTTCTTCTTCTTTATCTAAAACACAGTCCCTCTAGTCCCTCCTTTTTCTCACCCTTTCCACCCGTCCCTACAACATCCTGCAGGACAGGCAGCGTTTCCTCTAATCTCCCCCGTCAGAGAAACCGGCTGCATCTCATTTCTTAAGTCCCCGTTGTCAAAATAAAGACTTTAACCACGCGAGGGTGACACCTGGGCAGGAGGGCCTGTTCCAGACTGGTGGCAGAAGCTCATAAGTTTTATTCAAAACACTGAACTAATGTTTTCATAATAATTACATCTGGCAAAAAATGGCTAGAATTTACATTTCTGTTGATTACTTACAGTGGGAAGTAGAAATGCAGCCGTCCTTCATTAAAAAGTACAACTATTCTGCCCTAAATGAGACATTAGGACCATAAGAAAAAATGGTATGTGCTTGAGGTATACCAGTACTCAGACAAACACGGCATGCTTAGTTTTTCCTGTTTTTCTGGCAGCCTGTCCCAGAAATCACACCAAAAAGTAGCGGACATTTAATGTGCCTACTCAAAGAAGGGCGCGTATTCTCGTCGATAAGGAAGCACACTAACACTTCTTCCTTAGTAATTAATTTTTCTTATTACACCTTACTGTCCTATTCCTTGTCACATAAATCTTTCCAATATCACCATACTCTGCATAAATAACGTACAAAAGAATATTAACCAGCCATATCCAAAAATAAATCGTTAAGAAATAGATGCTAGGGAACTTCCTTAATAAACAAGAATACCAACCAAAGTTCTATTATACATTTAGCCGAAGCCACTGGTTCCCAAATTGGGAGCCATGGCCCTCAAGGGGGGCCACGGCAGGATTTTACGGGGGCCATGGCGGGCTAGTGTAAGTAGTAAATCTGAGTGTGTCGGTGAAATCGCACTTAGAGTAATCTTGTCATTTTCCACCGCATATTTATGTGAATCTGGTTTCTCCACCCTTCTGCTCATAAAAATAAAAGCCGAAACTGGTTGGGTGTGGTCCCAGATATGAGGTGTGCGTTATCAGTGACTCAATTCCGAATCAGTCGACTGACTAAAAACAAAGAGAGGCATCCATTCCACTGATATGTAACAAAATATGCAGTGTGACTGATAGTTGTAAGCGTTAAAATAATGGTGAGCACCAAAAGTTTTTTTTCATCATTATTTGTGAGGAGCTTGACAGAAAACTGAAGGGGGGCCACGAGGATGTCATGATTCCCATCAGTGGAGAATGAAGTGAAAAAGTTTGAGAAACACTGGCCTAAGCCAATTATTTCTTCTTGTTGGTTCATAGCACATCTGATTTTGATATACACGGACTTTCCACTTTCTCAATCACCCCCCTCCTTACACACACTCCTTTCCGATTACTTCTTGGCCAGCACGGGGAAAGGAAAATTTCGGATATATCCTTCCTTCCGTGGAAAGGTAGAGGTTTGCAATGGACCAGGAACTAACAAAAACAGAGAGGCTAACATGCGTGACCCGGCTTGCTAACGCCCACCCCCATTGCCAGTGACAGCCAACATCCACCTCGCTTCTGCCAACACCACACCAGTCACCAACCCAATCTTGCCAAAAATCCACCCCAACTACCACCACTACCAACACCAACCAGAGGAACTAGTTGTTGGCAGAAGAAACAGATGGGTGGAGAGGCCGCGGGCCTGACCGACCTTCACAATCAATGCTTTCTTCTCCCCCTCCCTCCTCTCTCTCTCTCTCTCTCTTTCTCTCTAATGTTCTGTTTGATTACATGGTTACGCAAGCTTTTACAAACTTCATTACGGTACCTTTTCAACAGTTATAGATTACCTCCGTATTATGACTGACACCAAATTTCATTCACCTGATGAAAGCCCCACACTGATCACTCAAAAGAGCAATATTCAATGGAGCATTTCCACACTCCAGAATCGTCTAAAACTGTTTTACTCATAACTGATAATATCTTCCTTTACCTGAATAAATCGTCTTAAAGGACCTCAGTAATATTCAGTCGACATCAAAAGTCCTGTCGCCTCTTGTACCTCTCTCTCCAATGACTCATAATATACAGTAAGTGTGTCATCATTCATGGTTTTTTGCGGATCCCTAATACTGATTTTCAAAGTGCCTGGACAGAAGAGCAGGAAGGACGACAGGACCTTTCATGCAGCTTGTGCATTTTATCCTGAGAGATTAAAGTTACCTGATGGTACTTAACCTGTTCCTCTTCCTGTACTAAGACCACCACTGTCAACCTGGAGGGCCGTGGTGTTGGCTTGACTGCGTGAAACAATGCCACCTTCCCACACCATTGTTTGCTCTCCTAACACGTAGGCTACAGGGCCAATATCTGTGTGTGTTTGTGGGCGGCTGTGCTTGTCTGTGGGTGTTTGTGTCTGGGTTTGTTTGTGGATGCTTGTGTGTGGGTGCTTGTGTCTGTGTGTGTTTGTGGGTGCTTGTGTCTGTGTTTGTTTGTGGATGCTTGTGTCTGGGTGTGATTGTGGGTGCTTGTGAGAAATAAGAATAGAAAAAGAATAATAAAGATGAAGGAAGAGGCAGGCAACATTACATCAAGTGAGTGAAGAGAGAAACCTGTACTGTACACAGGAAAAATCATCTGATAAATTACCAATATGCTGGGAATCGAACCAGGGACTCTCAGGTGAGAGCCAGGCAGCATACCACTACACCACGACCAGGTAAAAGTTACCTTACGTTGTCACAATCTTGTAACCAACGTCCCTCCGCCACTTGCCGTAAGTTGGGATAGATTAAAAGCATCTACTTGCCCGAGTGCCAGGGGGTTAACTCATCCTCTTGATGCCCACAGTGGTGTAGTGGTATGCCGCCTGGCTCTCACCTGAGAGTCCCTGGTTCGATTCCCAGCATATTGGTAATTTGTCAGATGATTTTTCCTGTGTACAGTACAGGTTTCTCTCTTCATTCTGACTTGCCATAAGTGCTTGGGATAGATTAAAAGCATGTACTTGCCCGAGTGCCAGGGGGTTAACTCATCCTCTTGATGCCCACAGTGGGGGCGGAGGGACGTTGGTTACAAGATTGTGACAACGCGAGTTAACTTTTACCTGGTCGTGGTGTAGTGGTATGCTGCCTGGCTCTCACCTGAGAGTCCCTGGTTCGATTCCCAGCATATTGGTAATTCAGATCAAGTGAGTGAATGATGGTCGCCATCCCCTACCACGCTAAATAAAAGCTGATGTTAATTAGAACGAAAATAGGCCAAGGTAAATGTGCTATAATTACACAAAATGGGACGAACAGTGAGAGGAATGTGGAAGACCAAGGATGAATCCTGAATGTAAATAAAGGAGTTGGTTTAAGAAAGGGTTTCAGGCGAGACAGCAGGTACTTCTGGAAGAACTGAACGGAGGGGTCGTAGATGATACAAGGGGACCTGAGGAATTTTGGGTATCCAGATTACACGTTCATCAACTATATGTGGGCGTGTGTGCTCTAATAGGTTTGGTGATTGGGGGTACGTGATTTAACCCTTTGAAAACGGAAGAGCAGTCGCAAGCTGAATAAAATCATTTGGTATTAGCAAACCAACAGTAAAGCATTATAACACTGAGGCTGTAGCAAAAAATAATGTGATAAAATAAACAGCAAAGCATTATAACACTGAGGCTGCAGCAAAAAATAATGAGATAATATACACAACTATTCATAGCGGTGCTGTCAAAGGTACCGTATATATGAATAATGAAAATAACACAGGTAACGTTAACCCTGATACTAACAGTCACGCAACAAGGGTAGAAATTACAGTAAGAACAGAACTAGCAGCATCGAAAAGTATAACATCACTAACGGTACCGACAATTCCCCGCCACACACACACACACACACACACACACACACACACACACACACACACACACACACACACACACACACTAAAGTGCTTACAGTGAGACAGCCAGCATGGAGATCGAGAACGAGTCGGAATGTAAAAACATAGGTAGGGCAGGTGGTCAGCTGCTCATTGCTGGCCAGGTGGCCCAAACCTGACTGTCGTTCACAAAGTGACTTGCCATAATTAGATTCTTTATCCTGCCTGCTCTGTCCTTCCTATTAAACTTCCTGGGAGTTGTTTCCCACAAACATTTAATCCACTTCAATTCAAATCCAGTTGTTATAAATATTTTATGAATGGAGGATGCCTTTAGGCACATGGACTTATTTTTTTTCCCTTTGTGTACAGTACATTCATTATCTGTATAAAAAAAATGTACCTGAGAGAAGGAAATGATTGTACGTTTATTTTCTAAACAAGGTGGTGTTGTGGCCACATACAAGGCCATGAAGTGACCCAGTACACCAGTCCTGGGAGGGGCTGTGGTCTGTAGACTGCCACCGCCCATCTGGGTCCGGATTTGGCACACATATAAACATATTGCAAGGTTAGTAATATCAAATTACCTAGACCTCGTGATGATTAATGTATTTATCTATTAATAGCCTGACATCTTGCGAATGCGAAGAAAAAAATGTAGCCTATCCTTCGATATTTTTTTAATTTAGGCACTCACTGAAGAACAAACACGAACAACACATTAATTTTTACCGTTGACCACAGCTGGTCCTTACTGATTAGCAACCCAAGACATTCATCAGACTCTCTGAATCTGGGTTTGTAACTTGGAACGTCAGAGTGAAGGGAACCATTTATTTTTGTCCCTAACCTTTTGTGACAGTACTGATGGAAGCTGTATGGAAATTTATATGCTGGACTTATTTTTGCCAATGAGATGAAGCGATGTGTGTGTGTGTGTGTGTGTGTGTGTGTGTGTGTGTGTGTGTGTGTGTGTGTGTTTAAATTTATCAACTTTTCGTTAATGTTGCGACCCCGCTTTGGATGTCGTAATCAATGAAAATGACAAGTACGATATGCAGTGACGAAAAAGAAAATTACTAAGCAGATACTGTATGCCAAAAAGAAAAGGAATCGATAAAATCAAATAAATGACCTTTATACAGCTGAAGTCAACTACATCTTATCACCAACACATTCCCTTTCACATCTCCAAGCAGAGAAAAGTATCAACACCTCAACACCCATTTATAACACGCATAATTCCTTCCATATAAGTCGGTAAGTAACAGGTGAAGGAGATGATACTATGGAGCAAAAGCAAGACACACCTGCAATAGGCAAAAGTAGGTCCACTATCTCATCATCCACATACTCCCTTTCATGTCTCCTGCCAAGGTTAACTACCACCACATCATGACCATTTTACAGTACAAATAATTCCTTTCACAGCTGGCGTTAAGAGAAAGATGGTGATAATACTGTGGAATACCAGGAAGACACAGGCCACAGGAGGGAGTAAGTACTGCCAGCTCATCACCATTTTGTGGTAAACAGATATCCTTTCACATTACCTGGCGTAATTTAACAGGCGCACTGGCGGTGCAGGTGATGTGAGAGCGGATGATGGGACAATTAGTTACCGTGTCAGCAACAAAGGTAAGACAGAGGTCGCTTACCAAGGGCGCTGGAGGTTAGTGAACAGTTATTCCAAGACAAAAGCGGCTTTGGGTGACTAGGGCCTGTATTCTCGTCGGTTGAGGAAGCTCCCTAACACCATTTCTTAGGCGATTTATCGTTCTTATTGCACTTCATTGTCCACTTCTGTGTTGCATAAAGGCTTCCAATATCGCCATACTCTGCATAAATAACGTACAAAAAGATTTTAACCAGTAAAACTCCTTTGTCGGCGAGGTACAAGTGAGGCCATTTAAATCCGAAAGCACTGAAATGTCGCCTTACACCCCGAGGATGCCTAGAGTATGTTGATGGCTATCTGCCTACCAAGTTTCATGCCTTACGACAAACTGTCTGGCCTGTGGCCCACTTTTGAAAATTTTCGACATGCTGCACTTGGCGCGTGTCACGTGCCACGTGCACCGCCTGGGTGAGATGAAACCTGTCAAAAACAAATCTTTAAGAACCGGGCTACCATATGGTGGACACCACGCAGTGCTCGGCCCTGCGGTTGCTAAGATATAAGCTTCTCAAAAGCGTTACGGTCGGGCCGGGCCAGGTTGGCCTGCGCATATGAGAAAATGCCACTACTTAACGAGAGACTCGTGAGGGCTTTGCCCTCACTCGTAACCACCCATACCCAAATATAAATCGATAAGAAAGAGGTGTTAGAAACCTTCCTTAACCGACGAAAATATGAGTCTAGGAATGCACAAATATGGTTCTTCTTAACCCGGTACCCTGAGACGGCTTCAGGGGATGCCCACATGGATGATGCTCTTTTGTTTCATCTTTGTTGTACCGCTAGCCCGTCCATCATGAATACTAAGAACATATATTAATCCCTGATAATATCTGCTCTCTCTCTCTCTCTCTCTCTCTCTCTCTCTCTCTCTCTCTCTCTCTCTCTCTCTCTCTCTCTCTCTCTCTCTCTCTCTCTCTCTCTCTCTTCGTAATCATTTTTCCCAGACAGGGTATGAGGTAGGATGGATGGACAAGCCAGGCGAGTTGAGCAGCTAATAATATCAACTACTTAATCATCCCTTCCACGCCCTCAGAACTTCTACAATACGCAATTTTCAGACGCTATATCCAGCCTGGCACTAACGATAATAAAGTCCATCCCGACATTAATCATATCCACTCCCTCCTTCGATTAGAAGAGAATTGACAGATGTCTATAACAGTCTGTGATCCACTCAAGAAGCGGTCTGCAGAATCACATGCCTCCCCCTCTCACTATGAAACTGCAAAACTGACTACAAAACGACATTCCCCTGAAGTATAAAATAACTTAACAGTTAAAACACACACACACACACACACACACACACACACACACACACACAATACACACACACACACACACACACACACACAATACACACACACACACAGCCATCTCTCCTTCCACTGCCCAATACCCTCCTTCCTATCACATCCCTCTCGCCTCCTCTCCCCAGTTAATTTCTTACCACGTTCACCCCGGCCAGCTCAGCACTTCTCCCCTTTCTTCAACTCCACTTCCACTTCTTTCCCAGCAACTCTCTTCCCACGCCTCATGTTTCCTTGCACCTGAGCCTCGCGTAACTACAACCATTCTTCTTCCACGTCTCCCGTTCTCTTGTCATCGTCTTTATCTCATATTTCCATTCCAAACCCAATCACTCACTCCATTTACCAACTCACTCACTTGCTTATCATCATCATCATCATCACCACTACCACCATCCTAACCCCCGATTCGTCATACCTCATGCCTTACCTGGCGATCTTCTCACGTACCTTTCACATTCTTGGTCATTCTCCTTTCGGGACTTTGGCGAATGCTTTGCCATTGCATTTTACATCTCAAAAGTTTTCGATCGAGTCTGGCATAAATCTTTAATTTCCAAACTGCCATCTTACGGTTTCTATCCTTTTATCTGTGCCTTCAACTATAGCTTCCTTTCTGGTCGTTCTATAGCCGCTGTTGTAGACGGCCATCGTTCTTCTCCTAGATTTATCAACAGTGGTGTTGCTCAAGGCTCTGTTCTATCACCAATTTTCTTCCTTTTATTCATCAATGACTTTCTAAGCTGTACATCTAACCCTATCCACTCGTACGCTAACGATTCCACGTTTCACCTTTCCATTCGGTTCCAGCAACCTCCATCTCAGCAGTTACTTCTCCTAACAAGGGATGAGGCCATAGCGCACCTAATGTCTGACTTGGCTCGTATCTCTGACTGGGGTAAAAACAATCCTGTTGTTTTTAATGCATCAAAGACTCAGTTTTTACACCTAGCCACCAGTCAAAATCTTCCACAGGAGTACCACTAATGTTTAATAATATCCAGCTCAATCCTGCATCATCCTTCAACATGCTTGGTGTTTCATTCACTCGGAACTTATCTTGGAAAGATCATATTGCATCTCGTGTAAAATCTGCTTCCAAGAGATTAGGATGCTAAGCCGACTCCGTACCTTCTTTACCCCTGCACCGTTGTTGACTTTATACACGGGTTTTATTCGCCCCTGTTTACTGTAGAGTACACCTCTCATGTGTGGTGAGGCTCCCCACATACAGCTCTTCTCAATAGGGTGGAGTCAAAGGCTTTTCGTTTCATCAACTCTCCTCCTCTTACTGGCTCCCTTCAATCTTAGTCTCTTTGCTGCACTGTTGCATCTTTATCTCTTTTCTATCGCTGCTTCAATGGCCACTGCTTCTCTGAGCTGTTTGCTCGCATCCCTCCACCTCTATGACGGGCGCGTAGCACCCGTCTAGTAACAAACTCTCATCCCTTTTCTCTCCAACTCTCTAATGCAAGAGTTAACCGTTACTCCCAGTCCTTCATTTATGCAACAGGTCAACTCTGGAACTGTCACCCTTTGTCTGTATTCCCTACTTCCTATGATCTCCAGTCTTTCAAACGCAGTGTCCAGGCATCTCGAAATGAACGGATCTTGAATTTGGCTCTCTTTTGTATCTTTTTTGTTTTTTCTTGGAAGGAACTGTTTGCTGGCTCCTGGCCTTTGGTTCCTTCATCTTCGCATAAAAAACAAAAAAAAATCCACGTAAGCCTACCTAAGATTTTTTTTTTTTCTGCAAGAGAGAAGGAACCAAAGGCCAGGAGCCCGCAAATAGTTCCTTCCAAGAAAAAAAAAAAAAAACAATACAAAAGAGAGCCAAATTCAAGATCCGTTGATTTCGAGATGCCTGGACACACTGAGTTTGAAAGACTGGTGATCATAGGAATTAGGGGAAGTGGGGAGATTTATGGCAAGGTTCTTTAATCCGTGATGAAATATGAATCAAAGGAGAAGTAAATCACAGAAAGGGATAATACTGAAGCAGCGCATCATAATATACTGGTGACTAAGATATTAGTAACTAGCATCTCATGATTGGCGACCGGAGAGGCAGGACCTGTTCGTTAGTTTTTGCTCGTCATCTCCACCGACTTGCTTGGCGTATCACGGCTAAGATCTGTGACCATATACAGGCGAGGAACGCTGGCTTATTAGCTCTCTGGTGGTAGTGGCGTGAGGAAAGGGAGTGGAAAGGTGAAGGAGTGGGCAGGGAGGTGTATGGTGTGTTATGAGGGATGATGTGAGCTGAAACATTTAGGAAGGAATGTGTGAGCAAGATGGCTGTATATTGTAGGACACGTGGTTGAGACTCGGATACGTGTGTAGTGATGAGTGTGGAATGACGTGTATATAGGAATATGCAGCTAGTAATGTGGTACATGGGTTAGAAATATGGTACGTGGGTTAGTTAGGTGCAGGCTGTTACAAGGATAAGAGTGCTGAGATGTGCAAACAGGACGATGTGGGTAGAAATGTTTGACTTTTGGGTTAGTTATCTGCTGGCTGTGTCAGCCTAGTAGGAACAGATACTGTGAAGTGGGATGAGTAAGTGGGAATGCATGTGTAAGGAACTAGGGGTAGGTAAGGACAAGTGTTGTAGTAAGGTTTGGGATGTGTAGATGGAAAGGTGAAGACACTGACATAAGCCTAAATAGGGATATGAGAGCAGAAAAATGAAGAATGCACGAGTGGAAATCAATGATTAAAGGGAGTCGATAGTCAAACAGAATGCGAAGGTGTGCCGAGGATGCCCGTATAAACGCCTAAATAGGGAAATTAAGGAAGACTGATGGAGATGGGAAGTAGTACTTATCGGAAAGTGGATCACTCACCCTGAATGGAATTGCGTGATGTAGGGATGCGTTGAAGATAAGCATAGTTAGGGATTAGAGGATAGAAAAATGAAAGCAGGATTTGTAGAAATCACTGGTTACTCACTCAAAGTGAAATGGTGTGGCAATAATGCGTGTGGGGAGAATTCAAACAGAGAAATTTTGCGTAAGGTGGATGATGTGTTAGAAATGTTCATGAAAGGATGTGCAAGGGGAGATATACGAAGAGATGTTTGACTCAGGATGTGCTGAGTACTATATAAATAAATGATGGTTATGTTAGGATATCTGAATAAGGAAATACAGTAAGGAATGCAAGATAAAGAGACACCTAGCAAGTATACAGAAGCAGGGGTATATAGATATATTGCACGGCAAGGATTATATAATTATATATAGTTTGGCTGAACTACGCAGTAGCTTTCTACACAACAGAATGTAAGTAGGGACGTCTGTGTACAGCTATAAATATAGCATTGACAGCACGCCTCAAATCGGTTTGTTAACGATAAAACCTAGACGCGCGCGAGCACACACACACACACACACACACACACACACACACACACACACACACACACACACACACACAAACACACACACACACACACACACACACACACACAAACACACCGCTCAAAACATAACATCCGGTTTCGTTCCGCGAAAGTAAGTGTATTAATAAACGCGGCTGGCCATAAGTCTAGACAAAGAGTGGACAGCAAACTACGTGGTCCGAGAGGTGGCGGTGGCAACGGTAGTGGTGGTTGTGGTACTTACAACCTCAGACTCATCTTAATGTGAAGTCAGTGAAGTACAAGCAGAAGATGCCTTCCTCCTGGAGCTCTCCATCCTCCTTTTGGGGCATGGGGAAGGAGCTAAATTAAGAGAGGTTTGCATAACCAGGCACTGGAGGAGCACGACTGATGCATCCCCCTCCAGCACTAGCTTAGTACCAGTCAGATAGGAGACACGGAGAGGAGGTTGCAATGGGTTGGACAGGGCAGGGAAGGACAAAGTGGAAAGAAAATTGATAGGAGATAGATGAGGAGAGAGGGGTTAGAGGAAAGTGATGGGTGAACAGAGGAGTTGGTGTGAAGGTACAGTTGTAGGACTACATAATAGATAGATAGATAAATAGATAGACAGAGAGACAGATAGAAGCAGGGAGTCAGATGATGAGAAGGTGTTGTGTCTGCGAGAATCGAGCAGTGCTAAACATGCTTACACACTCTTAACACTGAGGAAAGCTGACGACAGCGGCCAGTAAGGAGATGATGCAGTTAGCTGTCAGCAGTCCTCTCGTGAACAAAGACCTAGTCCACCCACGAGGAACACACGTGACACACCCCTGCTACACCAGATTTTAGGAAAGAGAGTTTAGAAGGAGACAGGCGACCCTAGAGACAGGTCACGGGAGAAGGGCTTAGCGATTTGAGAGAGAGAGACAGATAGCGAGACAGGGAGGTAGCTACCCGGGACTTATACTCGTTCCGTGTGAGAGACTTGTTAATATTTCCAAGACAAATAAAAATAGTCCCATACTATTCTTTACCTCTCCTGTCACTACATGACATTTGGTGGGGAAGCTACTACAAGATATAAAAGCCGCTCGACCACAAGTCTAAAATATACTTCTCTACAAGTAACTACAAAGTCTTTATGACATTTGGTAGCAGTGAACGTATACGAACCTCGTCTACGAATCAACATTAAATTCCTACAAAATATCAAGATTGAAAACAAGAATATCTCTCTCAACCAACAACACAACCGGCTCCTGACGCTTCTCTCCATCCAGCCCCCTCCGTCTCCCAGATCATCATGCTGATGCAGAGGTCAAGAGATCACACGACGCCTTGCAAGTAGCTTAACGACAAACCAGCAAATCTGCGGACATCGTCTCCGAATTAAAAGCAAATTTCTACAAAAGCAACCGAGACTCTACAAGATTAGCTTCAGTTCTACAGTGAATCACTACAAAATCTATAATCTTCACGTAACTTCAAGCAGCAACAAGAAGAATATAAAACAAAGCAAGTAAAGAAGAGGAAAAAGGACCACAAATACCTCGAGGAAGAACAACAAAACAAACGAAGAGTGAGACACGACTCATAACCACCAGACCTCATCGCTACTCATTCACTCACCACAGCTACCAGTGTGGGAAGTTGAGGTCATCATGCGTGCTTGCTGAACAGACGCCACGTCAGTCAACACACCACCTGCACCACCACTCACACCATTCCCACCACGGTAAAAATTAGTGAGTTACATAGTTACTTCATTTATACAATACACAGTGATAGACAATAAGCTTCTGCACAAACATATAAAACGTGCTGTATAGTTACAGCTTAAATACACATACTTATTTCAGTTATATGCATAACTCAAACAGTAAATAATCACCAACAATAAATATTCTACATTCATTTATTATAACATTTATTTACTACCAACGAGTGTTACCATTTATACCTACATAAAATACGTGTTTCATACATACAACTATACATTATTACATCTATAAGGTAATAAAGAAAATATACCATCACAGTTACTCAGTGAGCAATTAAAATAACTGTATTAAACATTTATTAATTAAAGCTACCTAGTGGAAACATATAAATTAAGTTACAAGGTAAACTAGAGAAAAAAAAATGGCCAACACAAATGCCGTTAGCAAGAGTGAACATCTTCAACACAATCGTGAAGACAATGATTTCCACACAGTGCTGACACACATATTACCCACGATAGGTACAGGTGAACCACAAATCAGTGTGTATAGTTAATACTGTATATAGTGTATATATATATATATATTTTTTATATAAAATAACAAAATATGGGACTATATAATATCATTTTATACTCTCTGTGCAATATACACTAAACTTTAAAAAAGTATCTCAAGGAAATTAGCCAGTAATTATGCAACCATGAACATGGAAAAAGCGTACACAAGCGAAGAAAAACAAACTATAGAAAATCAATACAAAAAAAAAAAAAAAAAAGTAAAACAGAAAAAAGAGAAATAGAGTAAGATCACATAACAAACAAATGAAAATAAGTGCAAACGGCCATGCCACGTTGAGTACACCGCTTCCCGTCCGATCAGCGAAGTTAAGTAACGTTGGGTCTGGTTAGTACTTGGATGGGTGACCGCCTGGGAACACCAGATGCTGTTGGCATCCCTACGTGTCAAGTGGGGTTGGTGGAGGATTAGTGCCCCTCCCTGTAAAACAATTAACTCTAAGCCCTTGACCACCCCGTTTGGGATACATGGCGTCTGGCAATGGATGGATGGATGGTTACTACATATGCCAAAATACCACATAAACTACAAACAAAAAAGCAAATTGTGTCTCCACAAACAAGTGGCATGACACATCATCACTATCATCGACCGCAGCATATGTTAGGACTGCAGTTATTACAATTATGTTACACTTATTACAATTATGTAACTACAAACAATACTACAAACAATACGAAGTATGTACCATTTCTGTGACAGTTGCATTAACAAGATGTAACTTTTATGTAACTTTAACTACAATTTTGTAACTACAAACGATATGTAACAATTATGTAACGACAAACGATTGCATTATGTTACACTAACTACAATTATGTACCTACAAACGATATGTAACAATTATGAAACGACAAACGATTGCATTATGTTACACTTTGCCAATTATGTAACAGTTGCATTAACAAGATGTAACTTTTATGTAACTTTAACTACAATTATAAGGCCAAGACACTTATGTAATAGTTGCATTAACAAAATGTAACTACAATTATAAGGCCAACACAATTATGCATTAACACAATATTTTGTAACAATTCATAAAATGTTACAATTATGTAGTACCACAATGTTAGTACAATATTATAAGTCATACAATTATAGCACAACTCTGTATTACCAGTATCATCATACAAGTTAGGTGAAATATTAGACATTACTAAAGTGATACCTCAAATATGTAATGTATAACCTAGCAGTATTACCATTGCACAATTATATGCGTACGTCTGTTGTACATGCACGTCTTACAAAGTGTTATACAACAACCATTGCATTTATTCAAATATGTATATAACTTGTTTAAAATGTATTATTACTGAATAATCACTATTTACTATAAATATTATATGTATACAATATTATGTTACTTTACAATATTATATATTTCACTTAATTAGCTTATAAGTTCATTATAATGTGTATGTAGTATGTATTAATATATTATAACTATTAAATGTCGATGGTACGCCATTTTCGCGCGACCGAGCAGATGTAGGACTACATAATAGATAGATAGATAAATAGATAGATAGAGAGACAGATAGAAGCAGGGAGTCAGATGATGAGAAGGTGTTGTGTCTGCGAGAATCGAGCAGTGCTAAACATGCTTACACACTCTTAACACTGAGGAAAGCTGACGACAGCGGCCAGTAAGGAGATGATGCAGTTAGCTGTCAGCAGTCCTCTCGTGAACAAAGACCTAGTCCACCCACGAGGAACACACGTGACACACCCCTGCTACACCAGATTTTAGGAAAGAGAGTTTAGAAGGAGACAAGCGACCCTAGAGACAGGTCGCGGGAGAAGGGCTTAGCGATTTGAGAGAGAGAGACAGATAGCGAGACAGGGAGGTAGCTACCCGGGACTTATACTCTTTCCGTGTGAGAGACTTGTTAATATTTCCAAGACAAATAAAAATAGTCCCATACTATTCTTTACCTCTCCTGTCACTACATGACATTTGGTGGGGAAGCTACTACAAGATATAAAAGCCGCTCGACCACAAGTCTAAAATATACTTCTCTACAAGTAACTACAAAGTCTTTATGACACAGTCGTCAAACTTTCCACCTGGGCCACCTAGCCGCGAGAGGCGGGTAACGGGTGCTGGCAACAGTGTAACTGTTTGTTCGTGTGTACATGCTCGACGAAAGTTCGGATCATCAGCACTCTTCGTCCGTAGTGAACCTCCTTCAGAGTCATAATAGATGGCTGGGTATGTAGTTGGGTGGGGAGAAAAATGTCTCAGGAGTAAGGCGGCTCTCCCATCGGCTCAGTCAGTTGCATGAAACTGGTCACACTGAAAATTGTTGTGTGCCACAGGTCGCGCTGACCAAGGCCAAATAAATGACTATATTAGTTTTATAATAAGGTAATGTATATAACGTGATATAAATATATACTATTATATATAGTGCAATAATATATACTATGCTTATTTGGCCTTGGTCCGTGCAACCTGTGGCACGCAACAATTCCATGCTACCGATTTCTGCAACTGGTCGAGCCGGTGGGAAAGTTGCTTAAGGGAGGAGCTTGGCATAGTGACGGCCAGGGCAGGCGCCGGACGGGGGGGGGAGGGGTTATACGATAGTCATACCGCCAGTTATAATGACTGCCGAACAAGTTATTGAGATCCATTAGCATTCTACTAAATATCTGCATTCTTAACAATACTAAACATTTCATTTTCCACGCTGTTTTTACATTGTTACCATATATACTGGAATAGCTCCAGGTCTCTCTCTCTCTCTCTCTCTCTCTCTCTCTCTCTCTCTCTCTCTCTCTCTCTCTCTCTCTCTCTCTCTCTCTCTTTCCTTATATAAGTAATTCCATTTCATTGGGTTATCACTTGATACATTATCTGTATAGGTTGAAGAGGAATGCATTTACCTAACATCTACGTCCAGTTACAAGTAAGATTACCTGCCATATTGACATCATGAATGACACTGACCAATAAACACTAGGATGATGTTCAGACACTGTTACCGGTTGCTTATTTCCTCGTTGGTAGTACTTCAGGTAGATGCTTTTATGCGTTCTGTGGTGCACCACGAAGAGGGTAAGAGGTTAAAATACTGTCACCTCAACAGGCAGAGTGTATGCACACTGTTGTCGAATGTGGCGATTATATCAGCTATGAGAATGACTTACTGTATCATATTTCATATGACTATGGTCATAACCGCACACCTTTATAGTCCATTCATCTAAACAATGACTGAATTACACATTACAAGGAAAACTGATTGTGAACGGTGCCGCTTATGTGTGAGGCCACACATTTACACGCTCATCGAATATTCACCGAACAACATTATCTCACATTATAGCAAGATGAAGACACCACCTCTCCATCACAGTATGCAAAAGCTTCCAGTCATTTTAAGCACAATTGCTATTGAATCATGAATTGTTGAGACATTTATATCACCATTGCCTGTGATATTATTTATGTGATTGGTAAATGCAACATAACGAACATGAAATCATCATTACAGGCTGGAACACTTTTTTTTTTTTTTTTTTAAATACCACGAACCTACCCGGTAGGCGCTTTAGCGCCCGTCACCGAGGCCCGGGGTGCGAGGATATGCGATGTTGGTTGCTGACTGGCTGCTACTAAGACCTAGGTCATAAGATAAGGGTTTGGTGTTTAATAGGAGAAACCCATTTCTCCTGACGGGGGTGGAACTACGTCACAAGGATCGGCAGGCGGAAGCGTTAACTACCACGTCACGCACAGTACTGTTTCACATATTTGATATATATCATCTGTTAAAACAATTGCTGTGTTTGCGTTGCAAGCCAAGTGATCCACGTAATGATTAAGTGATGATATGCTTAAATTTTCTTTTGCTAACGAAATAATCGACATTGAGATGCATATTATTTACATTAATAAATGTAAATTGGGGGAGGCGGTGGCTCAGTCGGTAGAGAGGTGGCCTGCAGTCCTAACGGACCCAAGTTCAAATCCCCGCTGGGGCAGGGAACAGTTTAGGGATTTTAATTTAATAAAATCAGACTTTACTGATCTGCCAGCAGACCCGCCGATATGTCGTAAAAATACCCCCGCTAAAACCAATACACCAGTCCTGTATGAGACAGCCCTAGCATGTATTCAATAAGGACGGTGGGTATTAGTGCCGAAGTGGTGAAATGTAGAGCTGTATAGAATGCAGGAGGACTACTGGGCCTTGACAGCAGGCTGTGAAGCCTATGCCCAGAGTCGGACACGTAAAAAAAAAAGAAAAAAAAAAAGTTGCCCGTTACTGGACATTTCTTAACCTACAACAAAACATACATTATGGTGTAACTGAACAAAAACACATGTATTAAGTGACATACCTCTACACTGACATACTTACATCGTAAATTACTACCCTGAACCCTGACTAGCTGACTCGAGGCAGTATTCTGCCTCAACGAACGAGTTTCAACCTCCGACACCTACAGTTCCTATCTCTCCTATTTAGTTTAAGTTAATATCCAGCCAATGAGTAATCCTGTAACGATTTATGACCTAACTTACCTAATCAATTCTCGTATTAAGAGTGGTATTTCAATAGATTTAATCGAGACCGGCCCAGGACTGGCGAATGCAAAAAGAACGGTCAGACATCTGTATCAATTTTCCTACCGTAATTGCCGGTCACACGACGGTTCCTCCCCCCAGTATCAGTAGACAATTTTTAGCCATGGGTTTATCATGTAATTATGAAAAAGAATACGTTTATAAATATGTAATATATGTAAAGATGCGGTCTTTCAGATTATTTTACTTATTGTTTTTAATGCTCGCATTATTCAGTACTTTCAAGATGTTCCTTTGAAATTCTGTCGGCTAAAAATTGTCAACTGAATATTGGGATGAACTCTGAGGTTCACTACGGAAGACGAGAGTTGATGATCCGAACTTTCGTCGAGCATGTACACACGAACAAACAGATACATTGTTGCCAGCACCCGTTACCCACCTCTCGCGGCTAGGTGGCCCAGGTGGAAAGTTTGGCGACTGTACAAAGAAGTACGAGGGAAAGTAAGTAACAACAAGTCTTTGGTCCAACCAAGAACATTTATTACAAAGTAGGATATGATCCATTTTCTAGGAGCGTGCCGTAGGGATTGGAAAACAGTAAATGTTTCCCCTCCCCCTCCACCAACCTCTTGAGCCGAAAACGGCAAAACATAGTGGGAAGACCGAGATGCAGTGCAGAAAACTGTTATAGAAATTTCATCTGAAGGGGCATGTGGAAAACATTTTCCATACAGTGTTCAAAGGAAGCAACTTTAGGTGCACAACTACAGGTATGTCCTACCCCATGAGTTCAACAAGAAAAATACTTTTCCATTATTCAGTCAGAAACGAGGATGCGGATGTGGAAGAAGTGTGGTGTGGTGTGGTGTGGTGTGGGAATGTGGCAGAATCTGGTGTGATGTGGTGTGGGTGGGTATGATTTGGCGCAGGGGTGTGATAAAAGCTGGCTGAGGTGGAAGGCGGGTGTAGAGTGAAGGTCTGGTGTTGTGGTGCTTTCATACATTGAAAAGAACAAAGTTGGCGCCAACATGGGAGAATTGAACAAAAGACATCGGTGGGAAGAGGAGGTTTAAATGCTGCTCGCTGAGTACAGCCTTGTCTTGGATATATTGGTGATCACAACACAACGATGATGATGTTGGAAGTGGAGATGGTGGCGACGACGACGACGATGATAGCGACGACAGCGAAGATACTGCAGTAAAAAAGGAGGAGACAGGCAGGGTGCAGTACCTGGCATCATAAAGCTACGCGAAAAATATGACTAATAATTACCAAACCGCCACTTCGAGAACACGGCTCCTGAAAGTGGGTCGGTGGAGCCTGCAGCATCTACATCACCCCTCACAACCCACAGAAAATGAAATCCGCAAAGGTAATTGAAAACGGTGATAAATAGCGACAGAAACACCAGCCAGGGATACTGTTTCTGTCTCATCCAAGCCATACAATCAGGCCGGGGAATCAGGGAATTATTGAGACTTCAGGGGAGGAAAAAAGGTGCTTGTTGACTGGGGTAAACCTGGAGCTGATCATAGACTGCAGGTGATATCAGAGTGGGGAATCTATCTGCCATATCGTGAAGAAAAACATGTGAAAAAAAAAAAAAAGAAGAAAACTAATATTGTACAGTCTGAGAGAGAGAGAAGAGACAGACGAAGAAAAGCAAAGGAGAGAGAATGGACAAGAATGAATGAGAAAAAAGGAGAAAGGAGAAGGGATATAAGAAAGGCAAGGGGGGATTGGGAAGAAAAGGAGAGACAGAATGGACAGGAAGAATGGAAAAAGGGAAGGGGGAAGAGAAGAGAAATAAGAGAAGCAGAGGGATGAGGAAAGAAGGCGAGAAATGCAATTGGGAGAGAGAGAAGAGAAGAAAAACGTAAAGGGGATGGGAAAAACGAAAGGGTGATAAAGAAATGGATAGGAACAATAAAGGAAAAGAAAGCACAGAAGAAATAAGAGGCCAGGAGAGTAACGAGACAGGGAGAAAGAAGTAAGAATGGAGCAAGAAACAAGAGGAAGTGTTCATAGATATGGACTTTCAGCCTAAAAACTGCATACACTGAGAGTAGACAACTTTGGTCTGCAATCCTGAGGCGTGATAATGACCGGGTGTAGAAAATGGATATGGTTCTGTTAATGTGGCGAGGTGATGGTGCATTATACAGGAGTGAAGGGGCGAGGGGGTTATGAGACAGGGAGGAAAAAGAGGGCAGAGGATAAAGGAAGAGATGGGAGGAACATGAAAAGCAAAACGAACGAAGAAAGGGGTAAAGAGAGAGAGAAAGGAGGGATGGGAAGGAGAAGGGGACATGGAGAGGGAGATAGGAGGTCCAGTGGTACACCCCTTCCTATACCGTACTCTTTCCGAGGCAGTCCAGAATTTTTGACAATGTCAACTGGTAACATTTAAGATATTTGCAGACAAACCTACCTAACATATGTAAGGAAATTCACTGAAAACCAAGGAATTACTGTAAACAAACAAAAAGAGCATTTAATTTAACTCTGACCCTGACTATCGACCGAAAATTCTCAAAATCGAACTATTTATTCCTGTTAGATTTTTTACCCTTCCAAGTTTAATCGAAATCTGATCAGAACCGCTTTAGTTTAGCTTGGCCGTTGACATGTTGTTTTCAAAATGGAATCTCCTCATCCTTGGCTAACCCTCAGTTCTTTCACCAAGATTGATTTTAATCGATTCAAAACTATCTGAGCTACAGAGTCGAATATTTGAACTTACTGTGTGCCCTTTACCTCTGACTACTTATTCTTCCATATCGAATTCCTTCATCCCTGCCCTAGCCAAAATCCTGCAAACAGGTGTGATTAAAACTGGACAATAACTGCTGAAGATGACCGCAATATGTGTCTAAGACCTTCCATCTATTGTTCTAAATAACAACAGGTCATCCTCTACGTTTATACTCTACCCTTTCCTCACGTTAGGTTTAAACAGGAGCAAAACTGCTTTAGTTATTTTGTTCACAAACACACGTATGTCGAGCTCTGACCTAGCTCTGTGATTCTGACTTTTGACTGATTGTTCTCAAAATCGACCCCTTTGCTTCTGGTTTAACTTGAACTCTTCCACCAAGTTTGGTATAATCAGGATCAAAACTGCGTAATTTTTAATTGCCATGTGGCCTTGACCTACGGCAAACTGGTCTTTAAAACGATGCGTCAACCTCTTGGCTGACCCTGAACATTTTACCAAGACTGGTTAAAGCTCAATAAAAACTGTTTGAGTTAGTAATCATGTAAAAGCACACACACACACACACACACACACACACACACACACACACACACACACACACACACACACACACACACACACACACACACACACACACAAAATATTCCACTCACAGCGCTTCAAGCACACGCGATTGCAAACATGCAGCCTCCCTTCATCTTCGGAAACAAAGACAAACTGTCCCTCTGTCGAACGTGTAATCGTCTTTTCATGTTTGTTAAACATCAGCAACACACATCAACAACGAACTCTTTCAAAACACTTGTTGCTTAACTTTCTGGGAGGCGAAACTCCCCTTCTGATTGCCCGATGGTAACAGGTAACTGAAATTTACCGGACTGGCAATCAGGATGTGTGGGTTGGATGGTGGAAGTGGTGGGAGGGGAATTTAATGATTGTACTGGGTGGTAAGAGGCTAGGTTAAAGGATGAGTGATATTAAGATGACAGAAATACTCGCCTATCTTCCAATTTAACTTAAGCTAACTTAATATAAAGAAACCTAACCTAACATATGTAAACTCAACCTGCCATGACTACCTTTACATAGAATATGCAGTACCTAATTTCTTGTATCATTTATACTACCATTCCTATTGTGGTTCTTTCACTTTATCCGCCATCTTCACTCTTTATTCATTAATACTTCCACGCATTTAGTTACAGGCTCTGTCAACGTTATTTCCCAGTCCCCTTGATATCGTCCTTTTCTCATTAATCATAATCTCATGAAACTTCAGTCCCAAATTACATACTCCATTCTTATGCATGTTCACTTCATTTCCTCTTCTCTGTGTCACCCTAACTATCATCTTGTTCATTCCTTTGCCACTGTTCTTCCTCGTTTCTCTCTCAGATTCCATTCCTCTCCTAGGCTACCCACCCCCCTCCACCACTGCCAGTCCTAATGCCTTTCCATCCACTTAGGTATGCACTGACAACCTTCATTTCCCCATTATCTCCTGCTGCCCTTACACTTCTTCCCTTAGCTGTGTACTGACCATCCTGATTACTCCATAACCTCTTGTTGCCTTTATACCTATCCTTCTTCTGGCTATGTAATGTCAACCTTCAGTTCTCCCGTACCTCCTGCTGCCCTGCTTCCTTCCCCTATCCTGGTCTTGAACTGGCAACCCCACTTCTCCATTACCTCCTGCTGCCCTGTCTCCTGGCCTCCTCTTGCTCACTGGGACCTATTCACTCTACGTAACGCGATCAGTACAGTTTATAGGCCTCCTCCAAGCTGAACATGAAACTTTGGTTATAGCGACACTTTGATAAGAAAGACACCATCAGGTTCTAAGGTTAATAAAACTTCTTAAATAATCTTCGCTGCCAAGGGTTTCTCGTAAGTTGAACAAATCTGCCTGGGATATCAAGATCAAGCAAGTCATGGTAAGTATATTTCCTCTCGCTTCCAGACCACATTTTCGAGGTACAAAGTCTCCACCAGGGCCACAGTGTCCATCCAAAAAGTACCGGTTCACACTTCAAACGAGACGATCCAACACCACAGACGCTGGCCATCGCAAAATGTCTAATGATTCCACCCCACGATGGCAGGTTTACTTTCATGGGAATGTATTGTATCGCATGCTTTTGACATTTCCTTGTCAGCACTGTTGTCATATAATATTCAGATTAACTGGTATCTTTGTTGGACACCACGACCTCTATTAATAATTTCGGATATCATCAGAGCCTTCTTGCACCATAACAACTGGAGATGGTGTACGTAAACTGTAGGTGGCAGACTGGTGATGAAATTATCGATGTTAAAGTGATTCAGGGGTTAGAGGTAATATAATGGTATTTAAGTATTACCGAATGAATAGATGTGCATTGATGTGTGTGTGTGTGTGTGTGTATGTGTGTGTGTGTGTGTGTGTGTGTGTGTGTGTGTGTGTGTGTGTGTGTGTGTGTGTGTGTGTGTGTGTGTGTGTGTGTGTGTGCGTGCGCGCGCGCACTGACTATCTGCTGTATGTTATTGGCTTCATTTATTCATTATTCTTCTCTATAAATATTTTATTGCACTTCCGCATGTCGCAAAAAATCGACCCCCTCCACACACACGAGTATAACCATAGAGCTGCCTAGGCCTAATATTTAACTCCAACCTGTTACCTCCACTATCACTTACACACACAAATAGAGACATACTCATCAGTGGAGTTTTATGCACTACACCTGGTGTAACACACACACACACCCCTCTCTCTCTCTCTCTCTCTCTCTCTCTCTCTCTCTCTCTCTCTCTCTCAAAACGTCAGTCCACATCCACCCTAACATCATCTGCTCCATCCAGGTCTTCATCTCCTTCCATCCACCATCCACATCCACCCACTCCACCCACGACCCTCAAACCCCACCCAATCACGTAAAAATAAACCGTGACGCCAATCTCAGTAAATAACGAGTCAGAGAGCCAATATTATGACCACCTTTATTTCCAACACGTCTTATACTTCGTTCTCAAGACAATGTGATTCAATTAAGAGGAACTTTTTCGAACAGAAGGGATTTGATATGGCATTTACTGATCCCACCAGCATTAAGTTTCATTCCATCTTCTTATCTAACTTAAAATCATTTGGTCGAAACAAGAATAAAGAATAAATAAAAATCCACTGACTGGGTGAGGGGCTACGGCTGCGAAATATGTGGTGGTGGTTAGTGGCCGGCGTAAGGCGGGGAAGGGGACGTGGCCACCAGCGAGCTAAGAGATGTGAACACCTGCACCCTATGAGACAAGCCGGCGTTCTGACCATATATAGTTACCGCTTACCACTTACCCCTGGATGATCGAAAATGCTGGGGAGGAGGCGGGGGAAGAAGGAATGTGTTAGAGAATGGAAGGAAGAGAGAGGATGGCTTGGCAGGACAGGGACAGGTAGGGATAAGGAGGGGATGCGGTAGGTGACTTGTGAATGATGGCAGGGGTGGGTTATGGAGAGATCGGAGACAGGGAAGGAGGACGATTGAGGGTCTGTAGGTGATGGTGACAACGACGACGACCATGATGAATAGGAGGAGGAGAGGAAACATAAGGAAAGAAGATAACGGCAGCAGGGCTACACACACACACACACACACACACACACACACACACACACACACACACACACACACACACACACACACACACACACGTATTCCTTATTACAGTGTATAATCCATCCCATAACACTGAACAACCCTGAAAACCCTGAAAACAAAAGCATGGAACCCTCACAAGCAAACGATTACAAAGCACTGCCTTACACGCGACTTGCATACAGGAGCAGCTTTAAAGGCAGACAGTTTCATTGAGTTTTCGTGCCGTCCCTGACAAAGTATTAATTCGCTTCTGTTCGGTGGTTGAGAAAGAGTTAAGTATGAGGAGGGATAGGGAAAGAGATGGAGGGAGGGGAGGAAGGGGAAAATGGGGAGGGAAGAGTGGGGGATTAGTGCCCCTCCCTGTAAAACAATTAACTCTAAGCCCTTGGCCACCCCGTCTGGGATACATGGCGTCTGGCAATGAATGGATGAATGATGAATTTCTCACTCAGTACAGCGTCGCCTGCCTTACACTGCCCCATCGTCATCCACCTTCAAGCACACTGCATGTTCTAAATTATTCTTTCTCAGACGCAAACCTTCTCTTCATCCTAATCTGCCCTTTGTATTTCTTACTCCTAGCTTGTTGTGCCCTTTCGTTTATGGTAACTATAGTCTAGATAATATTTCCACTCCTACATTATCATAAAATCTCAATACGGCTGGATATTTCTTGTAATTTCTTGCTGTCATCAGATGAAACAGTTAACGAACGATGTGTAAGGGAGCATTTTTTATTTTTTACCTTACTAGGTTTCTTTGGTCCTCTAATGGTCGGTCAAATTTTACACTTACAAGCATGATATCAGATGATGTTATTCGGCTGTGTGAGTAATTGGATCACTGTCATCAAAAACCCTCTCATGTTCGGAAAACTCTAGTACCCTATTTCAAATAACGCCAACAGATTTTATGTAGATGGGAGTGATTCACAGGAACCTGAGAGTCAATCATAGACCATTGCCAAATCGTTTTTTTTTTTTCCGAAATAATTCCTTTGTTACACACAACTAGATCTGTTGTTTACTTTGGTTTAGGTCATTCTCATATCTAGCTTTTGTTCTCTAGCCCACATTGCTACTATGCAGGTGTTGTACTGATAAAATGCTGAACTATGCTGCATATCATAATCAATTGTATGTGACCCTGTATGCAGTGTAAGTCATAACAGGAGCAGTATTATACATATACCTGCAAACACAATGGAAGCAGCAGTGAACAGTTCCACTACATCATCTTGACAATGTTAAGGACCAAGGAAGTCTGGCCTTATTAGTTACCATGTACGGATGCTTAACACTCCAACTACCATTACCATCATTACTATTAGCACACCAACTACCATCATCATCATTACTATTAGCACACCAACTACCATCATCATCATTACTATTAACACACCAACTGCCATCATCATCATTACTATTAGCACACCAACTACCATCATCATCATTACTATTAACACACCAACTACCATCACCATCATTACTATTAGCACACCAACTACCATCATCATCATTACTATTACCACACCAACTACCATAATCTCGGGACTTATCTTGGAAAGATCATATTACATCTCTTGTAAAATCTACTTCCAAGAGATTAGGTGTGCTAAGCTGACTCCGTTCTTTCTTTACCCCTGCACAATTGTTGACTCTATACAGGGGTTTTATCCGCCCCTGTGTGGAGTATAACTCTCATGTGTGAGGAGGCTCCCCACATACAGCTCTTCTCAATAGGGTGGAGTCAAAGGCATTTCGTCTCATTAACTCTCCTCCTCTTACTGACTCCCTTCAACCTCTGTCTCCTTGCCACACTGTTGCATCTTTATCTCTTTTCTATCGCTACTTCAATGGTCACTGCTCCTCTGAACTGTCTGCATGCATTCCTCCACCTCTACGACGGGCGCGTAGCACCCGTCTAGCAGCAAACTCTCATCCCTTTTCTGTCCAACTCTCTAATCCAAGATATAACCGTTACTCCCAGTCCTTCATTTATGCAACAGGTCAACTCTGGAACTGTCTCCCTCTGTCTGTATTTCCTGCTGCCTATGATCTCCAGTCTTTCAAACGCAGTGTATCCACGCATCTCGAAATGAATGGATCTTGAATTTGGCCTCTCTTGTAATTTGTTTTTCTCTTGGAGGGAACTGTTATTGCGGGCTCATGGCCTTTGGTTCCTTCTTCCTCGCATTAAAAAAAAAAATAATCATTACTAACAGCACACCAACTACCATCATCATCATTACTATTAACACACCAACTACCATCACCATCATTACTATTAACACACCAACTACCATCATCATCATTACTGTTAGCACACCAACTACCATCATCATTACTATCAGCACACCATCTACCATCACCATCATCATCATCACTACTATTAACACACCAACTACCAACATTATCAGTACAAGACAACAACTACCATCATCACCATCAATACTATTAACAGAACATCATCACTACAGATACCGATATGATCAATGCCACCACCACCAGCATCTTCTGCTGCAATTACCATTACCACAACTGCAACTACCATCACTATTACCACAGTCTCAGTTACCATTATCATCGTTGTCACCACCACCATAACAACTACCATTATCATAAGCATCACTACCTCAACTACGACCTTCATCATATTCATTATTACCATAATTACGGTTCCACAACTACTGCCCACGTGTATGGTAATCATTACTACCACAGTTATTACTACCATCATAATCATCACTGCCATCATTACCACCGTCAACACTACCATACTTAACTGCCATAATCATCACTATCAGGAGTATGTAAGGACTAAACTGCCATAATCATCACTATCAAGAGTATGTAAGGACTATCAAGTCAGTCATTATTATCACAATAACTATTCATAACACTGCCACAAAATTAATGTCGCTGTCATGCAAGTCATGACCTTACAACTAGATCCGTCATCTAATAACTACCGCAGCTACCACTATCATAATCATTCCTACCACCAATTACCATAACCATCCTTACTGCTACCACAACTACCACTATAATCATCACCACTCCCACAACTACAATATGTTCCATTTCTGTAAGGATTAAAGGGAAACGGATAGCGAACACTACTACTAATGGCGACAGAAATAGTAACCTTTAATTCTTGCTATTTTCAGGAAAGTTTTTCAGTTCAGGAGTAGCCTCTTGTCATCTGAGGTTGAAAATTAATCAGTTAATGAAAGAAATGTCAACTATTTCACTCCTGCTGCCTCCAAGCCTTTCTATTTCCTTCAGATCTGTGGCCTCTCATCGTCGAAAGGTTAAAAAGTCGCCAGTGACTAGTTCAGAACGTGAAAAGTCTTAAACTATTTTGTTCTTGTTTTTGCTAAACGATTTTAATTATTTTATGAGTAGCCCTCGTGTAAAGATCAGTAACAAATCAAATCAACTCCTTTATAACATTAAAGCTGCACTAATGAACAGTAACAACAGGTTTTGATATTCCAGACTGTTTATAAGTGATGCGCGGCGGCAGATGTGCTGGGCTACTTGGCTTTGGTTTTGGTAGTGCAAGCACAGGCACACACATACAGTATATGAGGTAATCTGGCGAGGGAGCTGTTGGGGGTACAGAACTTGTGATGTTTTCTTCCCATCACACCTCACAAGCAAGTGTGGGCTAGTACGTCACGGAGTAATGACCCCGCAGGGTATCTCTGACCCTTATGATACTCCCCCCCAAGATGCTTCTCGCTGGAGTCCAGGCCATCCCCTCATGAGATGCTGTAGCAGCAACATTTCCGTCTTCAAAGAAGTTTCATTCATTCATTCATTGCCAGACGCCATGTATCCCAAACGGGGTGGCCAAGGGCTTAGAGTTAATTGTTTTACAGGGAGGGGCACTAATCCTCCACCAACCCCACCTGACACGTAGTATTTAAATACCTCAGACAAGTTTCCACATTCATTAGCTCTCCAGTGGCTCAAGCAGCAACATATCCTTGTCTTAAAAACTACTCTAGCAAATTATTCAAAGAGGTGTCCACAATCATTCCATCACCTGCAGCCACAGAGCAGCCAAAGGGGAATCAGCATATAACTTCTCACTTGTCCTGAAGCATTCCCACAACAACACCCTTCCAACTATCATCAAAGAACCAGTACAAAAACCTCTCCACAACAGTCTGCCAGCGTGAATGGCACAGTGATTCTGGGCATTGCCAACAAATCCTCGTGGAACTTCGATAATGAAGACAATCCAGCGTGTCTGAGGACCCATCGCTGGACAGCACGGCAAGGGTGAGTGAGTGATGAATGATCCGGCTGCCATGCATTGAGGACCTTGGGTTCCCCTTGCCCAGTGTGTCTGAGGACCCATCGCTGGTCTGCTCGGCAAGGGTGAATGAATGATGGAATGAATGATCTGGCTGCCAGGTGATCGGAGATGTTAGAACTTAGCTCCTGTATTCTCGAGAGCTTAGGTCCCGTGTTTTCGGGAGCTTCGGGTCCGTATTGTTGATAGTTAGGTAACGTCTTTTAGGGAGCTTGGGGTCCGTATTGAGCTTAGGTCCCGTATTCTCGAGAGCTTAGGGTCCGTATTGAGCTTAGGTTCCGTATTCTCGAGAGCTTAGGGTCTGTATAGAGCTTAGGTCCCGTATTCTCGAGAGCTCAGGGTCGTATAGAGTTAACGTCCCGTATGCTCGAGAGCTTAGGGTCCGTTTGGAGCTTAGGTCCTGTATTCTCGAGAGCTTAGGGTCCGCATAGAGCTTAGGTCCCGTATTCTCGAGAGCTTAGGGTCCGTACAGAGCTTTGGTCCCGTATTCTCGAGACATCAGATTCCGCATAGAGCTTATGTTCCGTATTCTCCAGAGCTTAGGGTCCATATTGAGCTTAGGTCCCATATTCTCGAGAGCTTAGGGTCCATATAGAGCTTAGGTCCCGTATTCTCGAGAGCTTAGGGTCGTATAAAGCTAACGTCCCGTATGCTCGACAGCTTAGGGTCCGTTTAGAGCTTAGGTCCCGAATTCTCGAGAGCTTAGGGTCCGTACAGAGCTTTGGTCCCGTATTCTCGAGACATCAGGTTCCGCATAGAGCTTATGTTCCGTATTCTCCAGAGCTTAGGGTCCATATTGAGCTTAGGTCTCATATTCTCGAGAGCTTAGGGTCCGTATAGAGCTTAGGTCCCGTATTCTCGAGAGCTTAGGGTCGTATAAACCTAATGTCCCGTATGCTCGACAGCTTAGGGTCCGTTTAGAGCTTAGGTCCCGTATTCTCGAGAGCTTAGGATCTGCACAGAGCTTCGGTCCTGCATTCTCCAGAGCTTTGGTCCCGTATTCTCGAGACATCTGGTTCTGCATAGAGCTTTAGTTCCATATTCTCGAGAGTTTATGGTCCACATAGAGCTTAGGTCCCGTATTCTCGAGAGCTCTGGGTCGGTATAGAGCTTAGGCCCCGTTTTCTTGAGAGCTTAGGGTCCGTATTCTCAAGGGTTTAGGGTCAGGATTCTGGAGAGCTTAGGTCCCGTATTTTCGAGAGCTTAGGGTTTGCATGACAAGTCTGAGTGATGGAATGAATGATCCGGCGGCCATGCATCGAGGACCTTGGGTTGCCCTTGTTCAGTGTGTCTGAGGACCCATCGCTGGTCTGCACGGCAAGGGTGAGTGAGTGATGCATTGAGTGGTTCAGCCACCATGCATGAGGAAGCTTGGATGGTGACGATCCAGTGTGTCAGAGACTCATCGCAGCTCTCCACGTCAAGAGTGAGTGATGGAGTGATGAACATTCCTAGAACACTCGTCGGGCTATCATCTAGGTACCTGCACCAACAGCTGTCCAAAAAAAGAATACAATTAGTTTGCCGTCGTGAGTGACACAGCGAGTTGGGGAACCGGAAGTCAGTCCTGAAGAACCTTCGATGGTGACGACATTCCAGCATGTATGATGGACCGTTGCTGGTCCACAAGGCATGGATGATTCAGTGATGGAATGAATAATACGGCAGCCACGAATAGAGGCCCATAGTCTCCCTTACCCCGTGTGTCTGAGGATCCATCACTAGTCTGTACGGCAAAGGAGAATGCATTATAAAATTAATGATCCGGTAGCCATGTGATCGAAGATGTAAGGTCCCGTATTCTCGAGAACTTAGTTCCCATATTCCCTGGGACTTATGCTCTGTACTCCAGGAAACATAGGTGCCTTATTCTTTAGAGCTTGGATCTCGTGTTCTCCAGAGCTTAAGGTCTGTATTCCTGGGAGCTTAGATCCCGTTTTCTCGAGAGCTTACTGTCCGCATTCTTCAGTGCTTAGATCCCGAAATCTCGCAAGCTCTGGGCCCGTATTCTTTAGAGCTTAAGCCCCGTATTCTCCAGAGCTTAGGCCTACCTATGGAGGGGGTGGAAAAGAATTCTTCACCAGCATCCCTGCTTGTTGTATGAGGCGACAAAAAAGTCTTTTTGTCTCCGATCTTTCTGCCCAGAAGGAAGGAGGGGAGGGAATGAATAAATCTCCAGTATTCCTTCTTGTCTTAGGAGGCGGCTCAAGGAGGCGTTTTTTTCCTTAATGTCCTCTTTTCTGCTCTTGTCCTACCTCTCATCTAAACTTTCCCGTTATTCTTCTTACCTTTAATTTCCCTCTACTGCTGCAGTGTCATTTACCCATATTATGGCTTGGTGCTAATTCTTCATTATTCCTTCCTAACAATTTCCAGTTTTTCTCTCCTGACTATGCTCTTCCCTTCTGTCCCATCTCTCTTCTTGATATTTCATTGTTTCTTCCAGCCTTCACTTTACCTGTACGAGGTAAGACATATGGTTTTATGAAATGGATAGTTTAAGGACCTCCCACAGACACTGGCCCTTCCTCCTTTGTTCCCTGTGCTTTAACGTCAAATGGTTCCACCACCAAGCTGCATCATCGCCAACACCACTTCAGCGCCAGCCTTAGTGCCGAATAGCCAATTTATGGCTTTGTCCTAGTTCTTCATTATTCGCTCCTTCCTTAGGAGGGAAAACAACTACTATAATCACCATCAATACTGTTAAGAGAACATCATCACTACAGATACCGATATGATCAATGCCACCACCACCAGCATCTTCTGCTGCAATTACCATTACCACAACTGCAACTACCATCACTATTACCACAGTCTCAGTTACCATTATCATCGTTGTCACCACCACCATAACAACTACCATTATCATAAGCATCACTACCTCAACTACGACCTTCATCATATTCATTATTACCATAATTACGGTTCCACAACTACTGCCCACGTGTATGGTAATCATTACTACCACAGTTATTACTACCATCATAATCATCACTGCCATCATTACCACCGTCAACACTACCATACTTAACTGCCATAATCATCACTATCAGGAGTATGTAAGGACTAAACTGCCATAATCATCACTATCAAGAGTATGTAAGGACTATCAAGTCAGTCATTATTATCACAATAACTATTCATAACACTGCCACAAAATTAATGTCGCTGTCATGCAAGTCATGACCTTACAACTAGATCCGTCATCTAATAACTACCGCAGCTACCACTATCATAATCATTCCTACCACCAATTACCATAACCATCCTTACTGCTACCACAACTACCACTATAATCATCACCACTCCCACAACTACAATATGTTCCATTTCTGTAAGGATTAAAGGGAAACGGATAGCGAACACTGCAACTAATGGCGACAGAAATAGTAACCTTTAATTCTTGCTATTTTCAGGAAAGTTTTTCAGTTCAGGAGTAGCCTTTTGTCATCTGAGGTTGAAAATTAATCAGTTAATGAAAGAAATGTCAACTATTTCACTCCTGCTGCCTCCAAGCCTTTCTATTCCCTTCAGATCTGTGGCCTCTCATCGTCGAAAGGTTAAAAAGTCGCCAGTGACTAGTTCAGAACGTGAAAAGTCTTAACTATTTTGTTCTTGTTTTTGCTAAACGATTTTAATTATTTTATGAGTAGCCCTCGTGTAAAGGTCAGTAACAAATCAAATCAACTCCTTTATAACATTAAGCTGCACTAATGAACAGTAACAACAGGTTTTGATATTCCAGACTATCTATAAGTGATGCGCGGCAGCAGATGTGCTAGGCTACTTGGCTTTGGGTTTGGTAGTGCAAGCACAGGCACTCACATACAGTATATGAGGTAATCTGGTGAGGGAGCTGTTGGGGGTACAGAACTTGTGATGTTTTCATCCCATCACACCTCACAAGCAAGTGTGGGCTACGTCACGGAGTAATGACCCCGCAGGGTATCTTTGACCCTCAGGATACTCTCCCCCCCCCCCAGCAGCAACATTTTTGTCTTCAAAGAAGTCAATCTATCTATCTATCTACTGCCAGACGCCATAATCCCGTATGGTGTGGCCATTTGACTTTGAGTTATACGTTTTAGGAGGAGGGGCACTAACCCTCCACCAACCCACTTGTTGACACGTAGGGAGCACGTATGGTTTTGTTTTATGGTTACTACCCAGTGTTGTAGATGGTTTCTTGGCTATACCTGTATGTAAATACCTCAGAACAAGTGACCCCAGTGGCTCAAGCAGCAACATCTCCGTGTCTTAAAAAATACAAGAGCAAACCATTCAAAGAGGTGTCCACAATCACTCCAGTAGCCAAAGAGCAGCCAAAGGGGTATCATCTACATATTAAATGAGGCATGAGCATATAACTTCTCACTTGTCCTGAAGCATTCCCACAACAACACCCGTCAAACTATCATCAAAGTACAAAATCCTCTCCACAACAGAGTAAGTCTACCAGCACGAATGGCACAGTGATTCAGGGCACTGCCAACAAACCCTCGAGGACCATCGATAGTGAAGACGATCCAGCGTGCCTGAGGACCCATCGCTGGTCTGCACGGCAAGGGTGAGTGAGTGATGAATGATCCGGCTGCCATGCATCGAGGACCTTAGGTTGCCCTTGCCCAGTGTGTCTGAGGACCCATCGCTGGTATGCACGGCAAGGGTCAGTGAGTGATGGAATGAATGATCTGGTTGCAAAGTGATCAAAGACGACAGAACTTACGTCCCGTATTCTTGAGAGCTTATGTCCCGTATTCTCGAGAGCTTAGGGTCCACATTCTCGAAAGCTTAGGGTCCGTATAGAGCTTAGGTCCCGTATTCTCGAGCGCTCAGGGTCCATATAGAGCTTTGGTCCCATATTCTCGAGAGCTTAGGGATCATATAGAACTTAGGTCCTGTATTCTCGGGAGCTAAGGGTCCGTATAGAGCTTAGGTCCCGTATTCTTGAGAGCTTAGGGTTCGTATTCTCGAAAGCTTAGGGTTCGTATAGAGTTTAGGTCCCGTATTCTCGAGAGATTAGGGTCCATATAGAGCTTAGGTCCCGTATTCTCGAGAGCTTAGGGTCCATATAGAGCTTAGGTCCCGTATTCTCGAGAGCTTAGGGTCCGTATAGAGCTTAGGTCCCGTATTCTCGAGAGCTTAGGGTCCGTATACAGCTTAAGTCCCGTATTCTTGAGAGCTTAGAGTCCGTATAGAGCTTAGGTCCCATATTCTCAACAGCTTAGGTTCCGTATAGAGCTTAGGTCCCGTATTCTCGAGAGCTTAGTGTCCATATAGAGCTTAGGTCCCGTATTCTCCAGAGCTCAGGGTTTGCATGACAAGTCTGAGTGATGGAATAAATGATCCGGCGGCCATGCATTGAGGACCTTGGGTTGCCCTTGCCCAGTGTGTCTGAGGACCCATCGCTGGTCTGCACGGCAAGGGTGAGTGAGTGATGAATTGACTGGTTCGGCCGCCATGCATGGCAAAGCTTGGATGGTGATGATCCAGTGTGTCAGAGGACTCATCGCTGCTCTCCACGTCAAGGGTGAGTGATGGAATGACAAACATTCCCAGAACACTCGTCGGGTTATCATCTTGGTACCTGCACCAACTGCTGTCCAAAAAAGAGTACAAGTCTGCCGATGTGAGTGAAACAGCGAGTTGGGGCACTGGCAACCAGTCCTGGAGAACCTTGGATGGTGATGACAATCCAACGAGTCTGATGGAGCCTTGCTGGTCCACAAGGCAAGGATGATTGAGTGATGTAATGAATGATATGGCAGCCATGAATCGAGGACCATAGTGTCCCTTGCCCTGTGTGTCTGAGGACCCATCACTGGTCTGTACGGTAAGGGTGAGCACATGATAAAATGAATGATCCGGTAGCCATGTGATCAAAGACGTTAGGTCCCGAATTCTCGAGAGCTTAGTTCTCATATTCTCTAGGACTTATGCTCCACATTCAAGGAAACTTAGTGTCCGTATTCTTGTGAGCTTAGATTAGCTTGAATCTGGTTTTCTCGAGAGCTTAGTGTCCACATTCTTAAGAGCTTAGGTCCCATATTCTCGCGAGCTTAGGCCTACCTATGGAAGGGATGGAAAAGAATACTTCCGCAGTATCCCTGCTTGTCGCAAGAGGCGACTAAAAGAAGACTTTCTGTCTCCAATCTTTCTGCCCCCTTGGATGGAGGTGAGGAGAATAAATACCCAGTATCCCTTCTTGTCTTAAGAGGCGGCTCAAAAGGGCGTTTTTTTTCCTCGCTGTCCTCTTCTGCTCTTCTGTCCTACCGCTCAGCTCAACATTTCCCTGTTTCTTCTTGACTTTATTTTTCCTCTGCTCCTACAGTGCCATATACCCATATTATGGCTTGGTGCTAATTCTTCATTATTCCTCCCTTCCAACTTCCACTCTTTCTCTCCTGACTGTTCTCTTCTTTCCCATCTCCCTTGTTCTGGTGCCAACATCATTTTCCCACGACGAATTGTATTTTCACACTATTGTTACGTATTACATACAAAGTTGTTCATGCACAATTAACAATGTGTAATATAGTGTGAATGATAAACAACCAAACACTATTTCACTGTAAAGTGTGGCTTGGGATAGGATGCGCAATCAGACAGCCTTTTTCAATCAAAACAACCTAGGGTAAAGGGAAGACGATAGAGAACTATATTGTATATATGTTTAAAGTCTTGGGGGAAATATTTACCTTGTTGGTATACTTTAATGAAATCAATACTACTTTACTGAGGTGTATAATGTACGTGGTAAAGTCATGATGCTTCTATCCATATATAAATTCCAGTTGTCTGTGGGGTTTGACACCTCTGATAATGCTGACCTCAGCGCCACACCCAGAGAGGACGGTGGCCAGCTAGAGCAGAACGCACTTATAATTAGAACAAGAGGGACGTATTAACTTTGAGCTCTCTGTGTCGCAGTTGTATCTTTCTGTGGCCAATAAACATAGATTTAATCTGCTCAGTTTCAGTTCACCTGCACACGCTACCTCTAAATTCCTTCAAGAGGATTCTACACCGATTCCCACCATCTCCAGAGTGTGAGAAGACTTTGGTGGAGTGTGTCAGCCGGAAGTGACTTCGACCAGGTGCAACGTTATAACCTTGCTTGGAACAGAAAGGTCACGTCAAAGCTGATATATAAACTGGTGATCAGCCGTGGGGTTCCAAGCTGATATAATAGTGATTTAATTTTTTCTTCTAGCCTTCATTTTCCCTGTACGCCTATGAGGTTAGACATATGGTTTTATGACATGGATAGTTTGAGAACCTCCCACAGACACTGACCCTTCCTCCCTGTGTTTTAACGTCAAACCGTTCCATCACCAAGCTGCTTCATCGCCAAAACCACTTCAGCGCCAGCCTTAGTGCCGAATAGCCAATTTATGGCATTGTACTAGTTCTTCATTATTCCTTCGTTCCTTCGGTGGAATCCTGAGCTCTGATTCATCACCAAACTTACAATAAAATCCTCTCTTAACCAAGACTGGCTCCCGTATTCTCGTTGATCAAAGAGGCTCCCTACCACCTCTCCCATACCAGCTCACTTCTGTGTTTACCACGTTAATATTATGTTGTGTTTATTTTTGCCATCTGTGTTGATGTTAAGATAAACAAAGGTATACAAGAGAATATAAAGATGAAATATACCAATGTATCACTAAGGAAACAGGTGCTGGAAGACCTAGCCACCACTCATCCTTTTGTATATCACACCTAACTGTTCCCTTGTACAATATTTACGTCTTTCAAATGTAGACACACCAGAGAAGATTCTTTTGGCATATGCAAGAATAAACTGATAATGACAAGGTGCTACAGAGTCTCCTTAGGTGACGAGAATACGAACCTTTGTTATCCCAGGAAGAACAAGACGTAGGGAAAATGTGCTTTCCTTTGACCTTCCTGCAAAAACTGATCTGAGTTAGGCCGGGGATGTGATGATAAGTTGTCGTGATTCTTGGCTCGGAAGCATCTGGCCGGTACCTCCCACACCCACACCACCGCTACCAACACCCGGTGGATTAAGCCTGGCCACGACCTGACTGTACTAAATGCAGGTTATGCCAGGGACACCACTTTAGAGAGACAGAAAAAAAAAAAAAGCCGGGACGCTACTTCCTGGGTGGCTTGAAAACGCGTTCTTACGCACGAATGCGCGCACACACACACACACACACACACACACACACACACACACACACTCGCTGGGCAGTGGTAACGTTCTCGGTTGTCATCTGGTAGACGGGAGTTGGCGCCTCGCTCAGGCTGCGAAAAGTTTCACTGACGAAGTGGGTGGTTACTGTCCCCCTTGAGCAAGGGGACGGGTGTGTGCGTGTGTGAAGGTCAATGCCTTGCCCTTAGATCGGACTATATGAGCTCTCAGCTCCCTTCCGGGAGGGTAAAAAGCTGACGATCACGACCATCGAGTGACTCTGACCGACCCGGTCAATTACACACACACACACACACACACACATGAAAGGACACGTATAATGAATGAACTAGTTTACTTGGGTACAATGTAAGCAGCTATTGTTGCGATGGTCTGTTGTGTCTTATTCTGCAGTTGTCAGTGTCGGGTGCCAACGTAAGCAATATAGTCAAGTTAGTTACAGCCGTCATTGCCTCCGCCATCAACGTTGGACGGAGGTAACGTATTCACCTGTGCCTGTTTTTCTGTTTGTGCACAAGATATCTCAAAGAGCTCTTTCAATGGAATTTGGTGGATAGGTGGAGGGGGGGTCAAGGAAGAGCTGATGAGATTCTGAGATGGATCCGAATGCTGGAATGTCAAAATTTTACTGGCGTTCGCTGAGGTATGTGCTCTCTGAGATGGTGGAGCAGGTCAGAGCAAGACAGTAGAATTAATTTTTCTGGCAGGGGAAAAATTAGAGCAATAAATCATAAATCTTACTGACGTTACGGGAGGTATGCTCTCTCTGAGTATTCTCTAGTTACTTATTGAGCTAGTCAAGTAATTTCGCCTTTAGAAACAAAGAATATAGGTTCAACTTGTGGACGCTGTTGTTCACTATTGTCTATTTCACAGTCATATGAGAGCTTATCCTTTTCTTTTTCTTGTTGAGGAGAACATGGAGATAAACGACCACTGCACTCAAACCAGCCTCCACTTCCACACGGTACGTTCTCCAACTTATCGGACACATTCCTTTGTTCTTCATCCCCACCTCTGTAATTCCCCCCTCCCCCCAACACCTCATTCTGTTGGGATATATTGAAATAAGAGTTTACTTCACTCAAACCACTAATACCACAATGCTAATTACTTTAAGCATGATGTCTGAGACTGAAACGGAAGTGGTGAGAACTGCCTCTATCACTATTGAAGGGTTGGTTAAGTGTAGGGGGGTCAGACAGGGAGAGTGTAAGGCATGGGTTTATCGTCTGCCATGTAAAGACTCAACGATCATGTGTAGAAACCTTATGAGGGGTAGAAAAAAGAATAAAGGAACATAAATGTGATGTTAAGAGGTTAAATATGAATAATGTAATTCTTAGGCATCAGCGGGACACTGACCTAAATTTAAGTGGAAGGAAGCTAAGTTCCTTGTATGAAAATGATATCTGTAAACGAAGGTGTCTTGAATCGGCTAACACCGAGTAATTTATTAATTTTAACCAGAACAAGGGATTTTTTATGTTGTCGAAACCACTGGCATGCTTATGAACTAGGAGGATGACCAACTAGTCCAGTTACATTGTTTCGTAAGATTTGTTGTCAGTTTCATAGTATCACGAATTCTTCGTCTTGTATTATTTAAGTCGCTTAGTGTTGCCACTGTGTGTTATTCCTGAGGAAGTCTGCTTGGCGAAACGTTGATCAAAACAGGCCCCTTCTCTGCACTTAACGTTCGTTCCTACACTACAGGACTCCCCCCCCCCCAAAGGTACGGTTTCCTGCCTTAGCTCCACCGTCCATCAAATTTCCAGCCTATTCCAATAATTTCTTTGTTCATCACACACCCATTTCTTTACCCCTTCTGACCTCTTCGTGGAACGACGTTGCTCATTCTGTGGAAGAAAGCAGTTACTCATCTTAAATTTCACCCAGTCGATTTCATTCAAGGATTTTGTTCCTTGTGAGGTCGGTGGGGACGCCCATCATCCACTCACTCAGTGTGGTGATACTGTACTCCATGGTGACTCCACACTGAGTGTCAATCCAAATCATCTCCTGTAAGACAAGAAATCATTTAATACGTGTATGCTGGGTGGTAACCTGATAACCAACCAATATGTGTTCCCTACGTGTCAACAAGAGGGTTGGCAGAGGGTTAGTGCCCTTCCCAGGAAAGCAAGTAATTAAAAAGACAAACAAAATCCCTCGGACAAGGACTGACCAACAGGTGATGACAGAGGACGGTACAAAAGATGTGTGGATTTCAACATGGAATGGGAGGGGTGAGAATGATGAAATGAAAGAGAAAGAGATTGTCCAAGTGCTTGTGGATGCAAAAGTGGACATACGTGGACTGACTTAGACTAAATGAAGAGGTAAGGGTGTGAGAGAGTGGGAGTATGGATTAGGTATATGTGTGGGAGTAGATGAGAATGAGAGGGCAAAGGAGGGTGTATGTATTGTCGTGTGGAAGAGATGAAAGAAGAATTTAAACACACGGAAATACAACAACGATAATTTAATACAGTCGGCTTTAAGCATGCAGGCAGGAACACCCACCCCTTTACATCTTGGTCATTAAACATGACAACGTTTAGTAGTAAACTCTTCTTATGCAGCATCACTGCCATCACCCTTCCACCTCCACAAACTAATGAAGTATTATCAATAAAAGCACACGTAAAATCGATGAGATAGATGCAACTTTAAAACCTGACTGGAATAATGGAAAAGAAAAAATGAAACAAAAGCATTTGGGATCGAATGCTAATCGACCGAAAATATGTCGTTGGATAAAGTACAAATTACCTACAAAATAAATTTGAAGACAATTCGCAAAACTCTATGGAATTCAGCCACCGCGCTTCGCAAAAAGCCAGTCCATACTAAAAAGCATAATATGGCGGCTGGCATTCGGCCGTCACTGGAACAAATTCACACCAAAAGTAATAGGCTTCTGGACATCCACATTGTTCCTATTTCCCGAAGGCCTGGTGAAAATTCGTCCACAACTTTTCGATATATATTGGGAACACACACACACACACACACACACAGACGCTGGCAAAAACATTATCACTCCGCCTTGCCAAAGAAGGGCGATAATAAAATAATACAGACATGCAAAGGTTACAATAGGACATGGAAAGGTTACAAGAGGATGAGAAAAAGGCAGAATATAAGAAAGAAGTGGAGGAACGATTGGGTAAATATGATTTGGAGCAGATGGGGGACGTGGAAAGTGTGTGCAAGATATTCACAGAAGAAATATGTGCAGCATGTGATGTGGTGTGTGGGGTGAAGAGAAGACGGAAGGGGGTGCAAGGAAGAGCATGATGGAATGAAGAGGTGAGACAAGCTGTGGCACAAAAGAAGAAAGCATACAATGAATGGATGAGAAATAGGGGCGTGGACGAGTTGAGAGGCGGAAGAGAGAGTTATATGTAGAAAGGAAGAGAGAGGTGAAAAGATTAGTAAGAGAGAGTAAGAAGAGAGTGGATGAGGAATTTGGAAGGAATTTGAGTATAAAGTGGAGGGACTGTAAGAAAATGTTCTGGAAAGAGGTGAAGAGAGTAAGACAGGGTGGCAGTGATGTTAGTAGGGGAGTGAAAGATAAAAATGGTAGATTACTAATGGAGAAGGGAGGAAAAGTGAGCAGACAGAGAGAATACTTTAACGAATTGTTGAACATAGAGAATGGAAGTAATGCAAGTATAAGTGGCTGGGGAATGGCTGGGAGAAGGAGGGAGGTGAGACGACAGGAAGAAATCAGTAGGATAGAAGTTGTGGAAGCAATGAAGGAAGTCAAATTGGGGAAAGCCCCAGGAATTGATGGAGTGTGTGGTGAAATGTTGAAGCATGAGGGAGAGATAGTAGTAGAATGGATGTGGAAGATGTGCAGATTGGCCTGGGAGGAAGGTAGAGTTCCAGAGGATTGAAAGTCAGGTATAATTAATCCCTTTTACAAAGGAAAAAGGGAAAAAGAAGTGTGTGGTAATCATAGGGGCATCTGTCTTCTTAGTGTAATAGGAAAAGTGTATAGTAGGATATTTATTGACAGAGTTAGGGAAATAACAGAGGAATTAGTTGGAGAAGAACAGGGAGGCTTTAGGAGGAGAAGAGGTTGTGTAGATCAGATATTCACTCTTAGATCTTTAGTGGAAAAGTTTCCAGAGAAGGGAAAAAAGTTGTATGCAGCCTTCATGGATTCGGAGAAAGCATATGACAGGGTGGATAGACAAGGATTGTGGAAAGTATTAAGAGTATGTGGGGTAGATGGGAAGTTGCTGAATGCTGTGAAACGTATGTATGATGGTGCTAAGGCTGCAGTGCATGTGGATGGTGAACTGAGTGAATTTTTCTCTTTGAAGGTTGGGTCGAAACAGGGATGTGTCATGTTTCCATGGTTGTTCAATCTGTACATGGATGGTGTTACATAGCCTATGATTTCATCATCCTTTGTGTAATTCTAACGTACAGTATGCTGCATGTTTGATCACGAGCGTGTTCTAACTCACTCCCCCCCTCCTCCCTTATAGTAGAGTAAGTCGTTCTTTCTGTTGTTCAGAGCAGGATTGTCAACTCTTTGTCCCCTCTGGTTTCATTTGCGTGTCCTTCTTACAAGTTGTATCAAGCTCTGCCAGCCCCTATATAATGAGCTCAGTCTCTGCATTAATTACCACTTAGATCTACTCCTCATTTTGCTCACATCTCTGTCCTCCCCTGTACAGTTATTATTATTGTGAGTGCTCAGGAAGTCTCCAGCCATCTAGCAGCTGTGTAATTTGAATATAACTGTTATTACATTTTCTTCTTCTACTGTATAGCATAAGGTGTTGATTCGTAGGCCTGGTAAAGTTTTTGTAATTCATATTGTCAGCCGGTGGTAATAATATTTTGTATCTGTAATAATATATCTTGCATTCACTGAGTATTATCTGGTTTTCTCATTTTATCAGGGCTGACTTAGATAAATTTACTCTTGCTAATTTCGTGTTAATAGAGGCTATTGCAGTTAACCATATATTTAACCTGTTTTTTGCCATTACATTATCCTTATGAGTCCTGAATGTTTTGTTGTTAGTTTGAGCATTAAACTTTAACTTGTAATTTTACCTAACTCTTTTGTTTTGAACCTGGAACTTTGCGAGACAGTTTTCTCTGTTCCGTAACATAAATTTGGCAACCTCTTACCAGGGTATTCAGGATATTATCATAAGGATATTGCTTGATATTTTGTGACTGTGATTTATTCATGATGTCTACTATTACTACGCTTGATGAAGCCAAAGATTTTTTGTCAAATGTGCAAACAGTGTGTGACGTAGAAAACAGAACAAAGAATGAACTTAAGCTTGTTGCTCAACAATTGGGAATTGCTGTTCGCTCTCATCATTCTAAAGATCAAATTGTTGACATGATTAATGAAAGCTTGTTTAATGTAACTCCTCCAAATGAGCAAACGCAGATTGAATTAGCTAAGCTACAGCTAGCCCTGCAAGAGGCTCGTGCTAAGGAGGCTGAATTTCAGGCAAATGCTCGTATTCAGGAGGCACAGATACAGGCTCAGGCACAAATTGAACTTGCTAGGATTCATGCAGACCATGAATATCGCATGAAACAAGGTGGAACTGGATCATCTGGCTCTGATGATTTTGATGTGGCTAAAAATGTTAAACTTGTCCCTCCTTTTAATGAATCTGATTTAACAAAGTATTTTCAGTTGTTTGAGAGGGTAGCTACAGGTTTTAATTGGCTCAAAAAGTATTGGCCAGTACTCTTTCAAACTGTTCTCACCGGTAAAGCTCAAGTAACTTATGCATCTTTGCCTCAGGATCAATCTGATAATTATGATGTAGTTAAGAGCTTGATTCTTAAGTCTATGAGCTTGTTCCTGAAGCCTATAGAGTAAAATTTAAGACAACTTATAAGCAAGATAAGCAATCCCATGATGAGTATGCAAAAATCAAAGAAGATCTGTTAGAGCAGTGGTTAAATTCTAAGAATGTGGATTCTGATTTTGACAAATTTAAGCAGATGATTTTGCTGGAGGACTTCAAAAGGTGTATTAATAATGATGTAAGCCTATATCTTGATGAGAAAAGAATAGATAATTTGTCTGATGCTGCAGTTTTAGCTGATGAATATGTTCTCACTCACAAGAGAATATTCTAAAGAAAAAAGGAAAGCTAAGAGTAAGTACGTTGCCTCTACTCAGAGTACAGGTAACAGGAAAGAGAATAAAGATGATGTTTCTCAGGAAGTAAATACCAGCTTCACCTCTAGATTTCAGAAAAGTAAACGTACTTATTGTAGTAAGCTTGGTCATACTAAGGAGAAATGTTTCAGGAGACAGCGTGATGTGAACAAAAAGGAGTCTTTAAATATTCAGTCAATTGGTCTAGTGTCCACCCTTGAGAGTTCCCAGAATTCTTTAACTGAATTAACTGAACCTGCTTTGAGGGGTAAATTAAATCCTCATGATGAAGCTCCTCTTTTGAGCAGTAACGTGGGTGACACTCCCAAGAGTTCATGTGCTAATTTCCTGTCTGATGGTTTTGTCAGTCCTCTGGACAGTAATGACAGGAAATCAGTTAAAGTATATCGTGATACAGGTGCTTGCCAATCCCTTATGCTGACCAGTGTTCTAGGCTCTAATGTTAATTCCTCTGATGAAACTGTAATCTTACAAGGTGTAGGGAATAATTTCTTCTCTGTCCCTCTGTGCAGAGTGAATTTAGAGTCTGGTTTTGTTAATGGTTCCGTTATGGTTGGGTTGGTTGAGACACTCCCAATGTCAGGTGTAACTTTCTTACTTGGAAATGATATTGGTGGAAGTCAAGTGTGTCCAGCTCCTCAGTTGTCTAGTGAGCCAGTGGCTGCGGCCCAGGATTGTGATGTCCCTGATGTGTTCTCTGCATGTGCTGTCACTAGGGCTAAGTCTAAAGTTACTGGTGACTTAAAGGATAATGATGATGATGATGTTATCCTAGCTGACACTTTTCTTGCTAATTTGGACCACTCACCAGATGAGGCAGTACCCCGTAGTGTTGATAATTTGTCTCGTCAAGAGTTGGTTGAGTTGCAGGTTGCTGACCCTGAGTTGAAAGGTCTAGCTAACTCTGCTTGCAGTGAGGAAGAGTCAGCCGGTGCTTCTACTTGTTATTATATAAAGTCAGGAGTACTTATGAGGAAGTGGAGACCCCCAGCAGCATCAGCCGACTGTGAATGGAAGGTTGTACATCAAGATGTCATCCCTCGTGTTTGTAGGCAGGATATCATTAGAGTGGCTCATGATTCCAGTTTGGCAGGACACCTTGGAGTGAGGAAGATGTGGCACGCATTTTGAAACACTTCTACTGGCCAGGTATCTTCAGGGATGTTTCATGGTATTGTAAGTCTTGTCACACCTGTCGAGTTGTGGGGAAGTGTAATCAGACCGAAAAGGTTGCACCTCTGGTTCCCATTCCTCCTTTTGAGGCGCCATTCACCCGTGTGTTGGTGGATATTGTGGGCCCTCTTCCTAAGACTTCTTCAGGATTTTCTTATGTGTTGACCCTGATTGATATGGCTACTCGTTATCCTGAAGCCATTCCACTTAGAAATATCTCAGCAAAGAACGTGGTTAAGGAAATGCTAGGGTTCTTCACAAAGTTTGGTCTGCCCAAGGAGGTACAGTCAGACCGGGGAAGTAATTTCATGTCAAATGTTTTCAAGCAGTCTCTGAAAGAGTTGGGCATCACCCAGATCACGTCTTCAGCTTACCATCCCCAGACCCAAGGAGCGTTGGAGAGATATCATCAAACACTCAAATCGATGCTCAAGAAATACTGTTTGGAACATCAGAAAGACTGGGATAAAGGTCTTCCATTCGTTGTATTTGCCGCAAGAGAATCTCCAAATGAATCACTGGGCTTCTCACAAGATGATTGAGCCCTGTCAGAGCGAGTGGACATCTCCTGTCAATCTAGTCCCTAAGCCAGGTGGGTCACAGCGACTTTGCATTGACTACAGACGTGTTAATCAGATAACCAAAACAGACACTTACCCTCTCCCTCGCGTGGAAGATTGCATAGACAAGATCGGAAAGGCTAGGTACATAAGTAAGTTTGATTTGTTAAAGGGATACTGGCATGTACCTATGACTGAACGTGCTAGGGAGATCTCATGTTTTGTAACACTATGAAAGACTTTTGCATGTTCTGTAATGCCATATGGTATGAAGAATGCACCAGCCACATTTCAGAAGCTCATGAATGTTGTAACAGAGGGTTTGGCAGGGTGTGTTGTTTATATTGATGATATATTAATCTTCAGTGACAACTGGAAAGATCACCTATGCCATGTCAGTAAATTTCTTGAGCGTTTGGTTCAGGCTAATCTTGTAGCTAATTTATCAAAGTGTGAGTTTGGTCAAGCTAAAGTTCAGTACCTTGGGTACGTCATTGGTGATGGACATGTTGCTCCACCAGGAGTTAAGGTTCAGGTTATAAGTGATCTTCCCAGACCTAAAGGTAGGAAAGAGCTACAAAGATTTTTGGGAATGGTAGGTTATTACAGGAGATTTGTTCTTAACTTTTCAATTCTTGTATCACCACTTACAGACCTACTGAAAAAGGGAGTTAAATTTGTCTGGACTGATAACTGTGAATCCTCTTTCAGCAAACTTAAAGCTATCCTATTAATTCAGCCAGTGCTCGCTACTCCAAATTTTGCTAAGCCTTTTAAGATGGCTGTTGATGCAAGTGATACAGGAGCTGGGGCTGTTTTGCTGCAAGAGGATGATCAGGGTATTGAACACCCTGTATCTTATTACAGTAAGAAGTTCACTCCACATCAAAAGAACTACTCAACTATTGAGAAAGAGCTTTTGGCCTTGATTTTGGGTTTACAGCATTTTTCATTTTATCTGTGTTCTGGTTTTGACCCCATAGTCATTTATACCGATCATAACCCACTGAAATTCCTTAGTAAGTTTAAAGATAAAAATCAGAGATTGACAAGATGGAGTCTACTTCTTCAGGAGTATTCATTAGACATACAACATATCAAGGGGAAAGAAAATGTTATTGCAGATTGCTTATCTAGACTTTAGACAGATTGTTTTAGAGTAATAAGAAATTTCCTTTGTAAATTTCTTTTTCTTTGTGGGGAGGTGTTACATAGCCTATGATTTCATCATCCTTTGTGTAATTCTAACGTACAGTATGCCGCATGTTTGATCACAAGCGTGTTCTACCTCACTCCCCCCCCTCCTCCCTTATAGTAGAGTAAGTCGTTCTTTCTGTTGTTCAGAGCAGGATTGTCAACTCTTTGTCCCCTCTGGCTTCATTTGCGCGTCCTTCTTACAAGTTGTATCAAGCTCTGCCAGCCCCTATATAATGAGCTCAGTCTCTGCATTAATTACCACTTAGATCTACTCCTCATTTTGCTCACATCTCTGTCCTCCCCTGTACAGTTATTATTAATGTGAGTGCTCAGGAAGTCTCCAGCCATCTAGCAGCTGTGTAATTTGAATATAACTGTTATTACATTTTGTTCTTGTACTGTATAGCATAAGGTGTTGATTCGTAGGCCTGGTAAAGTTTTTGTAATTCATATTGTCAGCCAGTGGTAATAATATTTTGTATCTGTAATAATATATCTTGCATTCACTGAGTATTATCTGGTTTTCTCATTTTATCAGGGCTGACTTAGATAAATTTACTCTTGCTAATATCGTGTTAATAGAGGCTATTGCAGTTAACCATATATTTAACCTGTTTTTTGCCATTACATTATCCTTATGAGTCCTGAATGTTTTGTTGTTAGTTTGAGCATTAAACTTTAACTTGTAATTTTACCTAACTCTTTTGTTTTGAACCTGGAACTTTGCGGGACAGTTTTCTCTGTTCCGTAACAATGGGGTAATAAAAAAGGAAGAAGGTAGAGCAGTGGATGTTGGAGTGGTCCTAGTGAGGGAGGGTAGTGTTTGAAAACTCCCTGCACTGTTGTTTGCAGATGATACTGTGTTGTCAAGTGATGACGAAGGGGAGCTGCAAGGCTTCGTGGATGAGTTTGGGTGTGTGTAAGAAACGGAAGCTAAAGGTGAATGTAGGGAAGAGTAAAGTGATTGTCTTTGAGAGAGGTGAAGTCAGTGAATATGCAGTGAGGTTGGATGGTTAGGAAATGGAAAATGTGAGTACATTTAAGCAATGAGGAGTAGACTGTAGCACCAGTCGAACAGGGCAGTACTCCCGAGGTTGATGGCAAGCTGGTGATAGGGAGAGCTGGAGCTCCCGTTTCACCAGCCCTCAGGACTTGATCCTGACCATCTCCCTTTTCTGAACATTTTCAGTGCATTCATTTACACAGAGAGTAGGCCAGCATGCTCTCATAATACCTCTACCTTCAACTGTCTACACCACACTACATGCGCATAACATATCACACCTTCTATTCACATCTTTAGTAATGGCAGCTGCAATCTTACAATCAAATGAGGTGGTACCTCGGATTGCCACCACCGGCAGGGTAGGGCTGGAGGCACAGGGTCCTCCCGGTCGCCATCAAGCTACTGTGCCGGCAGCGACTGTTGCTATTTCCGGGAATGCTCGTCGGCGAAGAGGTGACGGTGCGGCCTTATTCTTTACCAACATCCACAGCCTTACCACAAATTTAAACTCAGTTCTTTTTTTCCTTCAGTCCATATCCCCTTTGGCCCTTTTCCTCACAGAACCACAAATCTCACCCTCTACCGATATATCTCCATTTTGTTTTCCCGGTTACCATCTCCTTACAAACTTTCGAAACAAGGCCGGAACCTGTCGTTATATCAAATCCCAATATGCAGTTGATACTATTTTAAACTTCACTTCATCCAGTTTTGATTACTCATTATAAAAATTAAATTGCCAAAACATTACCAAATATATCTGTGTAGTTTATCGTTCCCCCAATGCTTCTTCGGAACCCAGTGTATTTGATTCCATATCCACTCAGTTGAGTAACCTTAACCTTGCCCTTGGCAATGAAATTACCATTTTGGGTGATTTTAACATACACAATGTTGAATGGTTATTGCATTCTGCCTGGACTGACGACGCTGGTCTAGAATGCGAGCTGTTTGTGGAATCGTTTAATCTCACCCAGTTGGTAAAGCAACCAACCAGAATACCTGATAATCCTGACCATAATGCCCATCTCTTGGATTTATTCTTGACAAATAATCCAAATCAATACAGGATAGAGGTACTGTCACCACTTGGATCCTCTGACCACAATCTCATCAAAGCCTCATTAGTTAACCCTCCTACACCTCCCCATTCCGAACCTGTCAGGGTGACCCGATGGCACTTTGACAGGGCAGACTGGGATGGATTTAGAAATTATCTTGCTGATGTTCCATGGCAGTCTTTCTTCTCTAGTGATCCCAATTCTACCCAGTCCCACATTTGCGACTTAATACTAGCTGGTATGGATTTATTCATACCAAGTCAACAATTCACTAAAAGATCAAACTCTCCAAAATGGTTTGATGGCAATTGTGCCAGAGCAACAGCCCAAAAGTCATTAGCATATAACTCTTACTTAAAATCAAAAACATCTGAATCACTCTCCCAATTTAAAATTGCTAGAAATCATGCAAAAGCTGTATTAAATCTATCTAAATCAAACTTCCTTCAAAAGCAAGCATCAAAACTACTTAACAACCCTAATGACAATAGAATATTCTGGTCAACTCTTAATTCTTTCAATAATAACTTTAACAAGTCATCTTCCATTCCCCCACTAAAATCTTCAGATGGCAATATTACAAATGACCCACGTGGGAAAGCAGATATCTTTGCTAGTACCTTTGCAAGAAACTCTACCATAGATGATACCAGCCAGAATGTCTCAGTACTGGAACTTGATTCTCCCGAAATTGCCCCACTTAAAATACAGACAAGATTCGTAAAATCCATCCTAGACAATTTACCTACCAACAAAGCTCCAGGCCCAGATGGAATTCCGCCAATTGTTTTGAAAAAGTGTTCCCCTGAACTTGCCTCTGTCCTAGCCAAATTATTCAGACTATGCATACGTACTTCTTTATTCCCAAATTCATGGAAAGAAGCCAATATCCACCCAGTTCCGAAGAAAGGAAGTTCGTCTGACCCCTCCAATTACAGACCAATAGCTGTCACATCTTCTCTTGGTAAGGTATTTGAAACTTTAATTAATAAGCATATTGTTAAACATCTTGAATCCAGCAACTTAATTTGTGATAGACAATACGGTTTTCGCCACGAAAGATCCACCATTGACATACTCAATCTCTTAACTCATACCATCCATCAATCAATTGATCTTTTTGGAGAAACTCATGCAGTAGCTCTTGATATCTCTAAAGCTTTCGACAGAGTATGGCACCGTTCCCTGCTGTCCAAACTCCCTTGCTATGGACTAACGTCTTTTGTTCCTTTGATTTCTTCTTATCTTAGTGACAGGAAAATAAGAGTAAAAGTAGATGATGTATATTCGAATTTCCACTCAATTAACGCCGGCGTGCCGCAGGGATCAGTTCTGGCGCCAACCCTATTTCTGATTCATATTAATGATCTCTTATCTGTCACTCACAATCCTGTTCACTCATATGCAGATGACTCAACACTACATAGTTCATTCACACTCAGACATCCATTTACAAAGTCTAATATCTCTACCTCTCAACTCAGTACAGCCATCTCCATAAATCAAGATTTAGCTACAATCAGTGAATGGGGACAAAACAACCTTGTCTCTTTTAATGCTAGTAAAACTAAATATATACAGTTTACTAATAGACAGATATTGCCAGATTCGTACATTACCTTCAATGCTACTAATATTCCCATCCCCAAAAGTATTGAAATTCTTGGTGTCTCACTTAACAGTGCCCTCAGCTGGACCTCTCATGTCTGATCACTTGCTAAAACCGCCTCAAAGAAACTTGGATTATTGTACAGAGTCCATAACTTCTTCGCCGATGAGCAGTTAGCTATAATTTATAAGAGTCATGTGTGCTCTCAGCTTGAATATTGCTCACCCTTGTGGAATGGTTGTGGAGAGGTTGCATTAAGACAACTAGACAAAATTCAGAATAAAGCTGTTAGAATCATTAACAACCCTGCCATTACATATAAACTACCTCCCCTGCAAGTAAGAAGGAATGTTGCCTCCCTTGCATTATTTTACAGATATTTTTTTGGCAAATGCTCAGACGAAGTTGCGTCCATGGTGCCACCTCTCCATGCCTTCCCTCGTGCTACACGGGAATCTGGTAACGGCTCATGACTGGAATATCACTCAACCATATTGCAGAACTTCTGCCTATCAGATTTCTTTCATTCCCCGAACTGCATCTCTCTGGAACTCGCTTCCCCAGAGTTGTTTTCCTCCAAATTTCAACCCACAACTGTTCAAGTCTAACTGTTACAGATATTTTATGAATAGAGGACACCAGTAATCCGGTGTATGGATTTTTTTTTTTCCATTTGTTTTTCCTTCCTCCGTTCTGTTATTAAAAAAAAAAAAAAAAAAAAAAACTTGAGGAGTGTGATGAGTAAGGATGGAAGTTTGGAGGGTGAAGTGCTTGAAAGGGTACAACAAGAAAAATTGCTGGTTCCTTGAGAGCAGTGATAAGAAACAGGGAAGTGAGCATGGAAGTGAAAAAGTTACTATATGACAGTATTGTGAGACCAGCTCTAACGTACGGAAGTGAAGTTTGGACGTTGTTGAAAGGCACAACTCAAGAGTGTGAGCAGTGGAAATGAGTTATTTAAGAGGAGCCTGTGGAGTCACATGGAAAGACAGGCTGACAAATGAGGATATAAAGGAGCGTTGTGGTGTGGATGTGGATGTGATAGGAAGCATTTGGAGAAACACACTGAGGTGGTTTGGCCATGTGGAGAGGATGGAGGGTGAGAGACTGATAAGGAGAGTGTATGTGAGTGAGGTGGAGGGAGGGAGAGGGAGGGGGAGGCCAAGGATGAGATGGAGGGATGGAGTGGAGAGGTATATGAGAGAGGGGGGTGTGAGTTGGGAGAAGGGCACTGAAATGGAGGGGGACAGGGCGACGTGGAGACGATATGTTTGTGGCCATCCCGTACGGGATTAAGACATCTGGCAATAGACAGATAGATAGATAGACATGCAGAGCATGGGTTGGCAATTTTCTGACACTTCAGAGACCCCAAACAGGATGTGCAAGATTCTAATCGATCTAATGTCTATTTATTAGTTTAGCAAAATCTCTCTAGGTTTTTGGTGGCTTTGAGACAGTGTGAGGGAACCCTTATCTGCAACCGTACATTCATCATTTTTGCAGGCACATGAGTCACAAACATTACTCTTCACCGTAATTCCGTCAACACAGAAATACTGAGCCAATACCCCAAGGTAAAGAGAATATGAGAGGTAGTTTCACCGTCCCCTACTCGCGCAGAGAATGCGACGTCAAGGCTAATGAGAGAAAGAGAATGGGAGCAAGAAAGAAAACGAATGTTATGATATACCAATGTAAACTGACGATTTCCGGAACAATAAGTAGGTGTTTAGTGTTGTTATACTCTCAACCAGTGATCTCTGTCAATATTTTCAGTTGTTTTTCTCATAATTAGATAGCTTACAGGCATCTGTGACGTCGGATCCATGTCTGCATGACCCTGTATACGACATTCCTATATTCTCTGAAAACAGATAGTTCTTCCTGAAGACATATTTTATAATCTCTCAAAAATACAGCATTAACCTTTTCATTGCTCTTCATGCAGTTTAGGATGCAAATAAAAGTAATCCATATAGGCCAGGGAGCTCATATCACAGGGCAGCTAGGTGAGTGACTGGCCTCACTATCACGCGGAGACCCTCAGTCTGGGTTATCTGTGACGTCATGCGCAGACCGAGACACGTTTCTGCTCCCCGCCCCCCCCCCCGGTGTGAAACTACCTTATATTCTCTTTACCTTGCAACACCCTAGGACAACTTACTGGTGTACACCATCTCGCTAGGCACCAGTCTCCAGCAAATAACATAATCTGGAAAAAACTGCCTAAAAGTATCACCAGTTGTCTAGCCAAGGGTGGTAAAGACAGTGATGGAAGTAGTAGTAGAGGTGATGGTGGTAATGTGAGTGTTAGATGGTGTTTGACGTGGTAGTTTTACCAATTCACTGGTTTGTGGCATTTAAGAAGGGGTGATAGAGATTGTGATGGTGGTGGTAGTGGTGGTGGTATTGTGATTATAAGATGATAATAGACACAACAATACTACGAATTCATTAGTTGTGGAATTGGTGGTCATATGACTGTTGTCGTGGTTGTGGTGGTGAGGTGATGGTGCTGAAGTATGTTGTGGTTGTAGTGGTGTGCTGATGGTGCTGAGGTATGTTGTGCAAGTGGTGGTCAGTGAGAAAATAATAAACTTGTAGATGACAGCGGTGATAGCAGTGGTGGTGGTCACAGTGATGAATCCGTTGTGCTTGCAGGGGAAGGGTGGGGGTGAGATTGATTGATTGATTGATTGTAGTAGAAGCTGGCGGCACAACTGCTAAGGTCATATGCCACCGGACAACAAGCTAAAACTCATGGCAAATAAATAGTGCATAATCGATATAAAGTTAATAACTTTTTTCTAGAAATATAACACTGAAAATAATAAAAGAATAGTTAAAAGTGAAAACAATTTCTTATAAAAGTGGAAGGAAGTCCGCCTCCTGAAGAAAACCAAAAACATCAGTAAAATCGCTATGGGCCCCACCAAGCATCGAGGAGAGACAGTAGGCACCATCTACCCCTGTATGCCTATGGAGGAAACTCCGACGCAGGTCCCCCAAGCTTGGACACTCGACCAGCAAGTGATGGACAGTAAGGGGAACAAAACAATCATCACAGCATGGTTGATTCTCACCACTCTTCAGGAACCCATGTGTAAGCCGAGAGTGCCCAATGCGAAGCCTAGCTAGAGCTACCTCCAATCGCCGAGGCATGGAAGGGAGAACCCTTGGCACAACCACTCTCTGGAAGACCTCTTTCAGCTTATTATGAGCAACACCATCCAAGCGTCTCTGCCAACACACATGCATTCTGTCCCGCAAGTAAGATGTTAGATCAGATGCAGGAAGCGGATATTCTGTTGGGGGCTGTTGAGTAGCCGCAGCCTTGGCCAATGCATCCGCAGTCTCATTGCCCACCACACCAACCTGTGCGGGAACCCAGCAAAAATCCACTCTCTTCCCCCGACGACGAATGAGGAACAGCCACTCCAAAATAGCTAAAACTAAGGGATGGGAAGAGTTGAAAGAGTCCAGGGCCAAAAGCGCCCCTTGAGAGTCGCTAAAAATAGTAAAATAATTGTCAGGGTGAACAAACACCAACTTCAAGGCTAAAATGATGGCTGACAACTCTGCAGTAAAAACTGAGGCAACCAAAGGAAGACTACCTCCACGGCTAAAATTGGGAAATACCACTCCAAAACCAACACCTGATGCGGATATAGAGCCATCAATATACACAGGCACAGAACCACCATGACTAGAAGAATGTTCTAAAAATAACCTTAAAAGACACTGAGGAGCGACAAAATCCTTTGAACCTGCAATAGGCCTGCAGAAAGTTACCTTGGGCAATATCCAAGGTGCAACCCTCGGGATCCGAACAGGACTGACAAGTACTGCCGACAAACCAAACCCCTCCATTATATCCTGAACCCTATAGCCAAATGGACGAGGCATGCGAGGGTGTCTACTATAACACAAAAGACAAGACTGTTTCATCACACTCTCACAGACAAGTGAGTCTGGAAGGCGACGAATCCGGATCCAGCACCGCACTGCAACAGACTGATGCAGTAGATCTAAGGGAGGCACACCAGCTTCCACCAATAAGCTGGGAATTGGAGAGGACCGAAAAGCCCCAGTTGCAAGGCGAAGACCAGCATGATAGACAGCATCTAGAGTTTTTAGTCTTGATTCTGTGGCAGAGGAATAAACCTCACAGCCATATGACAGCTTAGAGGTTACAAATACCTGAAACAAATGCAAGAGTGTCCTTCGATCAGCACCCCAAGAGGTATGGGACAGAACCCTCAATAGATTGAGAGCCTTCATACATGATGTTTTAAGATTTGCCAAGTGTGAGACCCATGTCAAACGACAATCAAAAGTCAGGCACAAGAATTTCGTCTCTGTCACACAACGGAGTCTCCTGCCACAAAGTTGGAGATCAGGGTCTGGGTGTACCCCTCTCATCCTACAGAAGTGCATAGCCACAGTCTTTGAAGGGGAAAGCCGAAAACCCTTGGAAGTAGCCCAGGCAGAAATCTTGTCCAAGGCAAGTTGCATACGCCGCTCAATAGCAGACATGCGGGAGCCAGAAAACCATATAGCTAAGTCATCCACATAAAGGGATGAGGATACCCCAGCAGGCACAGTGTCAATGATACCATTAATGGCCACTGCAAACAGGGAAACACTTAAGACACTACCCTGTGGGACACCTTCCTCCTGGCACAGTGGCGCAGAGAGGGTAGAACCCACATGGACCCGAAATACATGATCAGTCAAGAAGTCTCCAAGCAACACAGGCAGGCGACCACGTAAACCAAAGGCATGAAATTGTTGGAGGATGCCATGGCGCCAGGCAGTGTCATAAGCCTTCTCAAGGTCAAAAAACACAGCCACAAGATGTTGCTTGGAGGCAAAAGCTTCACAGATTGATGCCTCGAGCCTGATAAGGTTGTCTGAAGTGCACCGTAATTTACGGAAACCATTCTGCGACGGAGAGAGAAAGCAACCCTTCTCCAGAAACCACATAAGCCTAACATTGACCATCTTTTCGAACAGCTTGCACACACATGATGTTAAAGTGATAGGGCGATAGTTGGAGACTTGGGAATGGTCTTTACCAGGTTTGGGAAAGGGGAGGACAATACCCAACTTCCAACTCCTCGGAATAGAGCCCTCACTCCAAACCCTGTTAAAAAGGTCCAATAAAAACTGAAGTGAATCAGTCGGAAGATGACGCAGCATAGCATATGGAATATCGTCAGGCCCAGGAGCAGTGTCACGACACTCTGAAAGGGCAGCACGTAGCTCACGAAGGCTGAAATCTAAATTATACAGCTCTCCGCCACGAGAGCGAAAGTCAAGACCCAGCCTCTCCTGATTCCTACGAAAGGTAGCAAATGGCTGAGAAGGATCCTTTGTGGAGACAGAGTAAAACTGATCTGCAAAAGCAGAGGCTACTGCATCTGGTGCAGACACAAGTTCTCCGTGAAGGTGCAACACCGGAGGGGAGGGGGGCGAGAACCTACCGGAAATCTTGCGCACCTTTTTCCACACCATAGACATTGAAGTTGAAGATGTAACTGTAGAAACATACGACCTCCACGAGTTACGGCGAGCATTCTTCATGACCCATCTATAGTGAGCACGTGCTTTGGGAAACTGTATTTTTAGAAAAACAACAATAAGATTGGCAAAATACCGGCGAGCAGCTGCTTTGTAAGTTCCCTTTGCTATGGAGCAGTCATCATTCCACCATGGCACAGGTCTCCGGGAAAAAACACCAGAAGTCCGTGGGATAGAATGAACCCCTGCTGAGAAAATGGTCTTAGTAAAATAACATTCGGTATCATCGATAGTTGAAAAATCAGTAACCCTGTTGGCAAATACACATAGTTCCTCAAAGAGAGACCAATCAGCCCTGTCCAGACACCAGCGTGGCAGACGGGCTACAGGAGCAGAGTGAATAGGCCGGACCACTACAGGATAATGGTCACTACCATGTAGATCATCCAAAACCTCCCAAGAAAAATCAAGGGCACAGTCAGAGGAGGAGATGGTAAGGTCAATGACAGAATACGTGCCAGTCTGAACATGAAAATGGGTCGGCCTTCCATCATTTAGGACAACCAAATCTAAACCCCCAACCAAAGAGGCAAGAAGATCACCCCGGGGATTTGAAAGTGAGTCACCCCACCAAGGATGGCGGCCATTAAGGTCACCAAGGAGTAGGAAAGGGGGTGGAAGTTGGCTGATAAGGGTTTCTAGATCAGCACATATAACAGGAACGGAAGGTGGAAGGTATAGACAACAGATGGTATAGCACCTCCCAACGTGCATCTGTACTGCTAGAACTTGAAAGGGGGACTGAATCTCAAAGGAAATAAAGGGGACATCAGAACGGCACAAAATTGCACATCCACCGCTGTGACCACCAGGAGGAGATGCATGGAAGGCCTTATACCCCCTAATGGAAGGGAACTGTCTGTCCCCCACTATTGTCTCCTGAAGACACACACATAGTGGGTTCAGAGCAGAGCGTAATAACTGCAATTCCTCCCAATTTGCCATGGCACCTCTACAGTTCCACTGAAGACAGATTGGTACCGATTGAGCCATAGCGATTAGTATTAAATATTATGAACTTAGAAAGCTATGTAGCAACCTCGTTGGGAAGGGAGTGAAAGCCCTTCTTCCTAGGTGTGGAGCTCTGCCTCACCAACCGAGAAGGCAGTGAAGATTTAGAGTTCCCATGGGTGGAAGTACCCTTACCCCAAGACATGTCCCGCCCATCGCCAGAATGAGTCCGAAGCACAGAAACCTTCTTGGAAGACCCACGTGCCCCGTTCGCACACCCATGTGAGGGTTCAGCTGGCACCTCGGGGCCAACTGAACCCCCCCCAACCAAATCAACCAAAGGTTGGCCGCTGGATGACAGATCAGAGGGAGCAAGTGACTGAGCTCTATGAGTATCTAAAGACCCAGGCCCCACCACACCTGAGGAAGAGGCAGGGACTGGAATCCTAGAAGGGCCATCATGAACACCCACAGACTCAGACGCCACCACTGGCTGGGTTGTCGAGCGAAGAGCTCCCTCAGAATCCTCATCCGGTACAGAAGCTTGAACCTTAGAAGGAGGGGAGTCACCCAAAAACTCCTCACTCCTCACTCGTTTGAGGTTGGCAGATGCAACCTCCATCTCTGCACCAGAACTTAAAGTATTAGAAACTATAGTGCCACACTGTAAAGAAGAGAGAGCAACAGTAGCAGAGAGGGCAGATGGTACAGGAGCAGCACTCGGTATGGGAGTAGCAGCCGATACAGAAGTATGAGAGACGCTGGTTTTTTTGGATGTCAAGACAAGGATGCACAGGAAGGACATCGGGACTTTTGGATGTGTCAGAGCAAGGTGTAGCATCGACACGGGTGTTTGTCACAGGAGGAACCGGAGGAACTGGGATGGGGGAGGCACCCCCAGATGCTGGAAGAACCATCGCAGAGGGGACACCCCCAGAGACAGGAGGCACCTCCCTGGAGGAAGCACAGCTGCTTCCAGGCTGCACTCCCTCAGTGGAACCCCCCGGGCGAGAAGGCCGGGAAGTAGAACCCCAAGATTTTGATGGGGCATTGTGTGATGGCAGGGGCACCTGCCGGGTAGCTTTATGGCGAGACAATACAGCAGCAAAGGTAACCCCAGGGCGAAAGAACCGCTCTCTTAAACTGGCCTGTGCCTCAGAAAAGGAAATTTTCTCCATCGTTCAGACAGAAATAATCTCATATTCATACCTGTATACTTTGCAATCCCTTGAGGAGGCTGCATGTGCTTCCCCACAGTTCAAACATTTAGAGGGTTGAGAACAATCATCTATACCATGAGAAATTCCACCACAATTTCCGCAAACCTCAGGAAGGCCAGACGCTTCCTGTCTGCAAGAACGGCGAACATGACCAAACCTTTGACAATAATAGCATCTTCTAGGTCGGGGAACATAAGGTTTAACCTTAAGCTTCCACCATGCAGCGGTGATGACCTCTGGCAAAGTAAGACGATCAAATGTCAAGATAAGAGTGGGCGTGGGGGTTAAAATCCCATCAACTTTCTTCATTATTCTTTGTACTGCTACAACTCCCTGAGGAGTCAGCCCCTCTAAGAGGGAAGAATCAGAATATGAGATCAAGTCATGAGAATACACAACCCCTCGGGACTGGTTCAGGACCAAATGACGAGAGGCAGATACAGGATAACCGGCGACCACAGTTAGAGACTGGATGCGTGAACTCTCCTCTTCATTCCTGGCTTCTAACAATAGAGAGCCATCGCCCTGCAAAGAGACCTTGGGGGTAAATCCACGTGCTGTAACTAGACCACTGTTAATCTGAAAACAATTCAGGTTCCGGAAGGAAGTACCATTATCCATTTTGATGACTATGTATTTTGTTTAAGAGTGATTCACAAAAACACCAGGTAACAGCTCCATAGAAAAGGCATCGTGATTCACAGTTTTGGCAGACGACCCGGAGGGTACAGGGTCGTCGGCCAGAGAGTGACCAGTTGATGCCGACTCGTGCGGCTGGTCACCGACCACATGAGTGGGTAAAGAAATGTTCTGTGTATCCATACATCAGTGAAAAAAAAAAATGGCACCAGGAGCCAAGGGAAACCACCTACCAGGGAGTGAGGGGACTGAGCGCGGTCTGATGGGAGCGGGGTACCTCGTCCCCAGAGGGTGTCCTCAAAAGGACACCTCGTGATGCGAAAGTTTGCTCCCACCAGTGCAAAGACCCCCTTCCCCAGCACCCCCCAGCCCAGACACCCAACCAACCAACTCGGGACAACACCAAGGCGATCCCTCTGGAGGGCGGCACCGATGACCCTTACGGGTAACCTACGTTTCGGGCAGCGCTTAGTCAGACCCCTCACCCACAACCCAACCCGCATGGGAGACCCTGCCGGATGTTACATCCATGGGCAGGCTTGTGGGATCACAGGGGCATGCAAGCCCCCCCACCACGACAAGGTGGCTGCCCACGGGGGGGGTGGGGGTGAGAGGGAGGAATGGGGGGTGAGGGGGTAAGATGGATGGTGGAGAATGGAAGGAGAGGGAGGATGATGATATGAGAAAGAGGAAAGGTAAAGGCTAAAACACTCTCGCTACTTACTGCCAGCCCCCCAAGGTTCGTGGTTCACCCTAGGAACGCCACCTTATGAATCTGACTTCATAATGATACAGAATCTTTGATAAATATTGACGTAAGAATAGACCGGGGCGCTCACCATCCACTCACTCGATGTAGTGCTACTCTCGACTGTTTGCCCCATTCTCTCCTCCATCCTTCTTTCCTTCCATCCTCTTCTGTCTTTCTTTCCTTCATTCTTTCCTCGTCCTTCTGCCTACGGTTGACTTTACACTCCCCCTTCTGTCTTTCCTTCATTCTTTCCTCTTCCTTCTGCGTGTGGGTGATGGTACACTGAGTGACAAGCCAGATGGTTTCCTGTACACCAGGAAACCATTTACTACGCTAGGTTGTAACCATATAACCAAATTCTGGCGCCTGGTGGTTTAGTGGGTAATTACGGCCCTCCAGTCGGATTGGGCCGGTGAAGGTTTATATCCAAGGGAAGGTTGGGGTTTATTGCTCACGTAATGCCACTCAGGGATGAGTGAGACTGGTCACTCTCATCTTAAATGTCAGGACCAACTTGACTAGCCCCGGGCTCCTACGCTTCTCATGGGGCAACGTAGGATTTGATGCTGAATGAAAAATGAATCTTTGCGAATATACCTGCTCATTTAGGGAGGAATCTGCATGAATATGGGATATAAACCAAACAGCCTTTTAAAATTTGATGAATTTTTCTACTCAAATCCATAAAGAACCATGATTTTTATATATTCCTCCACTTAAGAATATTTGTGAATATGACTCTAGTCCCAAAGCACCATCTTGGAGGGGAAGGGATGCAGGAAGACACCTGCAACTGTCCTGGAGGCTCTTATGGGGATTGGCAAGGGTTATTTTCAAATCGGTCCCTCAGATACTCAACAAATCAACAACTCATTGACTGACTCTTCTAGTGCGGCCTGTGGGAAAGACCGGTGTCATATAGAAATCTGACCCCATGGAAATCTGACCCCATGGAAATCTGACCCCTGGGTCACTTTTCTATTATAGAAAACTGATCCACCCTATAGAAAATAGACCCCTTATGTGAAATTTACGTTAGGTTGGGTTAGGTTAGGTTAGGTTAGGCTAGGCTAGGCTAGGTTAGATTAGGTTAGGTTGTGGGTCACTTTTCCATAAGGGGGGTCAGAATTCTATAATAGGAAAGTGACCTGTGGGTCAGTTTTCCATGGGGGTCAATATTCTATGTGACACCGGCCAAAACTGGACGTGGAAAAGACAAAGCGTTAGGCAGAGATAAGGAAGTGAAGCGAATGAGGTAATGGGTAGATGGAGAGGGGGAGAAAACAATGGGGAAAGAAAGTGTGAATAGGAGAGGGTAGGATGGAAACGAAATGGAGAGGGAGAGAAGGAATGTACACTCTATCACAAAACTGTCATTACACAGACGATCGATAGGTTCGCATTAAGCGCTCTTGTATATCGCGTTTTTTCCTCTTTAAGCAAATATTTCTGAATGAATTGCTTACTTCACACATTCCAAAGAATTTGATGTGTGTGTGTGTGTGTGTGTGTGTGTGTGTGTGTGTGTGTGTGTGTGTGTGTGTGTGTGTGTGTGTGTGTGTGTGTGTGTAGGGAGAGGGCAGAAAAGGAAGAATATGTATGAAGTGGAGATATCTGAAATGAAAGAGAGAAAACAAAGATAGTGAAGGCGTTCGTATTGTTGGTTATTCGCCCTTCCCTCCAACCTTTCCCCCTCTCCACATTCATCAATTTACCTTAAACACACACACACACACACACACCATTCCCTCACTCTGCTACAAAGCATTTTCAAACCCCTTTTACTTGTCTATTAGCTTTACCTCCTACCTCCCCAAACCTCTCCTCCACTCAGTCATCCGTCTTCTCACCAAACAATTCACCCACCCATCCTTCCACACCCACCCACCTACCTACCCAATCACCAGAACGGCAAGACAGTAAGAGTAATGTAAGCCAATTATCTGATAAGCTTTTCTCACCAGCCTCGATACAATTCAATTATAATACGCTGAAACGGTGTCATGTTGCTATGTATTTAGAGCGATAAGGATATTAGTTTTTCTTTACCCCTCCTCTCCCCAGACATCATACCCAGCTCGGGGTGTAGCTTTGCTCCTGGCTCTACAAGCTTATGGGGCTAACTACAAATCGTTTACCTTCACTTGGAAAATATTTTTGTTCTTTTCCATTTTATTTTACGTAGCTCAGAGGCATAATATAATACAGCTGTACATCCATTCCACTGCACTTCCTTCTGACTAGCATCATTTTCTAACTTTAGTCTACTACTACAAGTAAGCATTCAAGACGAAGAGATGGGAATTTTAGGCCAAGTTAGAGCAAAACGAGTGTATCGGACACGTCACAGCCTCATTTACTTCACTGTCTTCGTGGCTCCATAAACCTGCCTGGCTCACTAGCAGCCCTTCAATCAATCAATCAATCATTTCCTGTGGCACCCTCGGGGATGCATAGGGCCTCGATGAACTCACACCACCACATCCTATCTTGTGCTAACTCCTCAAGATCTCCCCAACACTCATCTCCAGCTTCCCGTCTCATTGTCCTCACCCACGTCTCTTTTGGCCTTCCTCTACCTCTCCTACCAAGTGCCACCCACCCTGGTGTACCTCGTACTATTCCCTGTCTCCTATACACATGTCCTAGCCACTTCCATCGTGAGAATCTAACATATTCATCGATCGGCTGCACTCCCGTTATTTCTCTAATTCTACTATTTGGTATCCTTTCCCACCACTTAACTCCTAATATTCTTCTAAGTGCTTTATTTTCAAACACCAAGAATTTATTTTCCATAGTCACTGTGCTGTACCAAGACTCGTGTCCATAAATTAAGATACTCCTAACCATTACCTTATAAAGTTTGATTTTTGTATGCACAGAAAAATTTTTATTATTCCAAATATTTTTAAGCATTCCCATTGCCTGATTAGCCTTCTTTAACCTTTCCTCGAATTCAAAGTTCAAAGAACCATCCTTGGCTAAATAAGTACCTAAATATTTAAACCTATCAACTTGCTTTACAACCATACCTCCAATTACACATTCCTGCGCATTTTCCATATTCATATTGATTATTTCAGTTTTTCCACAATTAATAACCAAACCCACCTTGCGACCTTCACTCACCAAACAGTCCAACACTCTCTGCATCTCTTCTGGCCCATCACAAATCAAAACTATATCATCTGCATAATCTAAATCCAAAAGTTTCCTATTCTCTCCCCAAAGTATACCAGCACCGGTTTCTGTTCCAACGCGTTTCATAATGTAATCAATGACCAATATAAATAGTAAAGGCGATAGAACACCACCTTGAATTACTCCGGACTTGACTTCAAACGAATCACTCAGACAACCATCAACCATCACTTTACAAAATGTGTCCTCATGCATGTTCATAATGACCCTCACAAACTCCTCTGGTATTCCATAATGTCTCATGATCTTCCCCATAGTCTCTCTCGAAACACTATCAAAAGCCTTTTCAAAATCAACAAAACAAAGACTTAACGGTACTCTCATTTCATTAACTTGCTGCATCAAATGCCTAACTATAAAGATATGATCATTGCAACCACGTCCCTTTCTAAAACCAGCCTGTTCATCCCTCAGAATACCCTCAACCACCGGCTCCAACCTATTTAACAACACTCTACTGAAAACTTTCAAAGCTATCGGTGACAAAGAGATTCCCCTCCAATTACCACATTCACTCAGGTCTCCCTTCTTCGGAACTTTAACAATTACACCATTCTTCCAAACTGATGGTAGTAACCCCGTCACCCATATCTTATTGCATAGCTTGGTCAAGATCATTATTAATCTATCCCCCTCCACTTTAAACATTTCCGGAAATAAACCATCCTCCCCTGGTGCCTTATTATTCTTTAACTGTTTTACTGCTTTCTCCACTTCTGCAAGCCTCAACTCTCCTGTTTCTATATTTAAATCTTCCTGAGCAGACGGTATATCCTCTTCTGGTGGTATTGGTCTATTAAGAACTGTCTCAAAATGCTCTTTCCATCTATTTTTAATATCTCCATCTTTGGTTAATAAATTTCCTTCCCTGTCTCTAACTGGTATTTCCTTGCGTTTACCTGCATTACCACTCAGTTCTCTAATCGATTCATATGCTATTCTTTGACTCTGTCCATCATTTTTGTTTATTAAGATTTCAGTCTCTGCAACCTTTTCATCCACATATCTTCTTTTATCTCTTAGTGATCCTTTAATATATCCAGTATGAAATGTGTTGATAGTCTGAACCACAATTATTCCAATACTCTCTCTCTCTCTCTCTCTCTCTCTCTCTCTCTCTGTCGTCTTACTCGATTCGCCCAAGTTTGGCATAAATTTCGCTCTCCATTGCAGTTTTAAATCCTTCATCGAGGAGTTGTTGCATCCTTTCTTCGTAGTTATTGTTACGTATACTTTGTTTCATTCTGGCCATGATTCCAGTGTTCACCATACGAGGCAAGCAGCATCAAACCTTACCCCATACCCATCCCATCACCCACCTTTCCCCATTCCCATCCCCATTCCCTTTTCCCCACCCTCTGCTCCCTGTGTTACTCGTTGACATACCCCACCAATAAGCTGTGGTACAGTGTTGGTCGAGTCATCTCTCTGCCTTACTGAGATTTCAGTCAAAGGCAGTGTGACTAGACATCTTCAGTTCAATGACTTCTTGTTCACTCCAATATACGGATCATTTTCAAGTTTCAGCTTTCAACCCCTTCTGCCACTACAATAAATATTAACAAGCCCACAGAACATTATTTTTCCAATCACCTTCAGGAAACTAACACCAACAAACAGCTTAACCACAACACCTGGAACACGGAAAGTCATCGACTGACTCCTTATTCACACCTAGTACCAGCAGCAGTATAATAAACAGCACTCATTACACAGGGTTGCATCTACACTCTTTTGTATCTTTTAAAAGGTACCTAGAGATCAAAGCTTGAATGAGTCAGTTTTTCCCCCTGATGGCCGTGATCCAAAATTGCTTAATCTGCATCATCTAAACCCCACCAGGCAGCAATCACACAACACTTATGACTGCTAGTCTACAAATAGGCGCAAACCTTCTGAAGGGATTCTGTAGCGCAATTTTATACAGGGAAGGAAGGATGTGACTGAGGAGAGCAAGAAAGATTCGTCCGAGAACAGCATCCAGTAGATCACCGAATGAAGCAACATGTATATTTTTTCAATGAATTTTATTTTTAGCGATGAGGACGGCGCGAGTAAAACCCACAGAATGTCTCCACCGTCACCAGCCGGGGCCAGCTGAGACATCCCACCAGTCTATGACCACGTACAACAACCTTCCATCTGTGCATAGATTATTTGCTATACTCTCTCAAGCACCAGGTGTGAGATTTTGGCCAAATTCTCCCGCACACACAAACCAAGCCTAGCCTAACCTAACTTAACCTAACCTGACCTAACAGTCTGATCTAAATTAACGTAAGCTAACCTGACATACCAACTTAAGACCACTGAAGCAAACCTACTCATTTAAGCACAAAAAATTGCAATGATACGCAAAGACCTCGGGAGAAAGGGAGGTGGTAGTGTGGTTGGCATGTGTGAGGTGTTTACTGAGCTATTTCGTTATTCCCCAGAGTTGCTTGAACAGGAAGCTGATGTTCAACGCAAAGCAGATACCGTAAACTGTCTCTGCCATTTTAAATACAGGTTACTGCGTACCATTTCTCTACTAGTATTATCTATAAAAAAAAAAAAAAAATCAACATGGCGGCAAACAGAGCATGACAGAAAACAGGTATCCGTGATGGAGAGGTAATGGAGTCTGGTTCTAAGAGTATGTTTTTCTCCTCAGTCATCCTGCTGCCTTGTTTCTGCTTGATCAAAACCTTTCACAATACCTGCAACCATCCTCATGTTTCTGGCTCCTCCCTACAGGTTCCTCTCCAGGCCAACTCATATCCCCAGCCACTATTCCCCACCTTATTCTTCCGTATTTCCTCCACCCAATCAGCTCCCTCCCTCCTCAACACTCCTACTTTCCTCAACCCCTTCTTACTCTCCCCACCTCCTCGTTTCCTTCCCATCCCTTCATCCTCCACCTTTCCTTCACTTCCACTCTTTCGTTCAAAAGTTTCTTCTTCTCTGCCAACTACCTCCTTCCTCACCAGTATCCTCCCACTGAACCTCCCCTCCTCTCGCTCTTTTCACCTCCTCACTTCTCCATCCTCCCCTACTTCTCTCCCCATTCCCCATTGTTCCTCCAAGTAGCAACATGTGGCACAGAGGACAAAAAATAATGCTGGAGAAAGGACGAGCTAACGACTGACTATAAAACACTTTTTATCAGGGTTTATGTGAGGTTTTACGTGTGTGTGTGTGTGTGTGTGTGTGTGTGTGTGTGTGTGTGTGTTTTCACCACTCATTCATCAGCCAATTACACCATTACCATAAAAGACTTGATAGTAGACACGTAATCATTATGCCCAACCTTTAATAGCTACCTCATCCATCCATCAACGTTATAATATCTGTAGGGGCATCACCACTATAATATATATTTCACTGGCTCCTTCTACCATCCATCCATCATATTATAGGTGGTCTTTTATCACCCACCTGCGTCATAGAGAAGCACAGGCGAACTAAATGAAAGTAACAACGCACAAGACTGCCCATATTCCAAAGAGAATGCAATATGGCCGCCACACAAATTCAGTCCACTGCAAATTGCCATGAAGATTTATAAACATGCAAATACACAGGATAAAAAACGACGCCCGACATATTTTTCTTGGTGGTTGACTCTGTAACTTCCTTAAAAGGCCTAAATACAGATACGAAAAGGGTGTCTGGGGCTACTGGTCCAAGGAACAATTGTGCCAAGGCTAAAGCGAATAGGTGAAACAGAAAAATGCGCATAACTGAAAAAGCGTTTGAAGGAAAGAAGAAACGGAGAAATATAGTATCTCCCAACGTTTTGGTGTGGAGACCAATTTAAGTGCAATTGCTATCAAAGAAGGGCAACCAAACACGGGGAGAAGAATAGGTGAAGTTCTGTCGTTTACTTTGTGTCTGAGACGTAGGCGCTATAGATCGTCAAGGTAAGAATAAGACTAACGGGGACGGACGATGACTATATTCTTGCATACAGTAGCCTCTTATCCATCTATTTATCCACTTATCCATCTATCCATCAATCAATTACATAATCATAAAAAGACGTAATGGTACCTGCGTGACCACTTGGGCGAGAGTAGTCAGGAGGCGATACCATATATTCATTAGGACCGAGGGGATCCATCTTCCTGTCAGCAGTGATGTGAGTGATGGTGGGTGGGTCATGATACTTGGCGTCCATGCCTACAAGTTCAGTTCAGCTCTCCGATGCTCGTGTGTTTGTGTGGCGATAATCCATCACTTCTATGTTATAGGGCAAGAAGACTGAGTACGGAGAAAGAAAGAAGGGAAGGTGAGGGTCAAAGGTAACAGGGAAAGATGGAGAAGGTAAAGGGCCAGGAGATATAAAAATGAGGAGGGAGAGAGAATGGGAGGGTATCAGGAGGAAGGGAAGGAGATGGAGAGGTGAGACACAGCAGTTACGGCGCAAGAGATATATAATGGCCCAAATGAGAAGAGAGAGATGGCAGGATAATGAAACTGGGGAAAGAAACAAGTGAACGTCCGAAAACGAGCGATAACAATGACAGTTATCATAAGACGTGTTAGGAAGTTTCCTCTCCCTCTCTCTCTTCCTCTCTCTCTCACTCGCGCACACACACACACACACACACACACACACACGCTCGCGCAGCTAGACAGCTCAGGAAGTGGTCAGTGTGATCACCGTGTTGGTATTGGGGGGGGGGAGGGAATCACTGATACCGGTATACCAGTTTCATATAAGCTGACTCTATATGGCAGTGGCTTCATAAGGCATCACAGGTTGTACAGCAAGGATCTGCACTGGTATCATCATTGTTTATACACCTGCAACTCTTACAATTCTTCGTCCATTATTTTTTCTGCCTGGACTGCCAGACATGACAAGCTAAAATACACATATTCAATAGATAACATATTTAACCGAGCCGTATATTATGATAAACACATTCTGTAGATATCTTTTTAAACCAATCTACATAAAACAGTAACAATGAAGGCGACTGGCCAATCACAAACAACAATGTGTGGTTGCACGTAGTGGGTGAGATGTGGCAAGGTGGAGCATTATAAGGTGAGGAGGATGAGATATGGTCTGATAATTACGTACACAGTTTTGGTTTACTAGTTTGTGTGTGTGTGTGTGTGTGTGTGTGTGTGTGTGTGTGTGTGTGTGTGTGTGTGTGTGTGTGTGTGTGTGTGTGTGTGTGTGTGTGTGTGTGTGTGTGTCATAGAATAAACTCAGGATGACTTTTAACCCTCTCTCTACCACCCTCTCTCTGTTATAAGCTTAAGTTAATACGTGCAAGAATAGATCATCTGATGGTCAGGGCAAGAAGAGTATGTTTTACATCCTGTGCAAGACGTCCTGAAACTACTGTAATTAATAGCAGTCTGTTATTTTCGCCTTTAACTATTACACGTTCCTCCTAAGCTGGGAGTACCAAGAAAAATATATATACACAAACACTGTCTAGCCATACCAAGAATAAATAAAAATAAGTATAAGTGATAAATAAATACATACATACACATAAAAGACGAAATTCTCAGAAGGGATTAAAGGAAACTTCCCTTAACTAACATACCTCTCTCTTAATATCATGTTCGTCGTCGTCGTGGCAACTCTAGTGTTTACCTACAGTCCTTCCTTCCTCACTTGCCTAAAAAGTCTTCATCGACTTCCACTATCCTAAGCCTCCCTCTCTGCCCGTCAGTACACGCCAGCCCTCCACCCCTCACCTCACCACACACACACACACACACACACACACACACACACACACACACACACACACACACCAAAATTCTGCTATTAACATGACATTTCTTTAATTCCAATGTTAAACAAGCACAGGATCTGTAAAATATACAGGTACTGTAGCTGTTTAACATTTTTTCCATTCACCTCTTTAATCACGTCATATGGTTGCAGTGAAATTCCTCTGTGTTTTCCTTTTTCAGTACGCATAAAACCCTTCACACGAAAACTGTATCTCTCCAAAAATTGTTCTCGTAATAACTGCGTATAATCTTTATGCCTTTGTTAACCAGCACCGTACAAACACTAAATCCAGTTCACACAACACCTACCCTGCCGTTACTGTAATGTCTCCCTATACACCACAACACACCATATAGCCCTCACTTATACAGTATACTTATTTGCAGTGTCACTTCACAGCAGCATAAAATAAATAGATAAATAAATAAGTAGAAGTTTGTTGTTTGTGTTCTTTCAAATTTACAAGTGATTTTTAATGTGTTTGCATTGACATTTCTTAAGTTCCCAACCATAAATATCAGCAACTTATCGGCATTTATTATCGCAATATTCCTGGCCATAAAAATCCATATGTTTTCAACTGATATCAGCACAACTCTCAATCACATATATAGTCATGAATATATTTGGAACCCCCAATTATTAGCACGTATATATTCGTATCAGTAAACATGTGAAACCCGCCATGACCGTGCCTGGACGACAAATACCTAGAAACAACACCTACAATATAATAGCCAGGCAAATGAACTACCACCCCCTCCCCCTCATCAGTCACCTACCGGAACTACCGCTGTCCTCTCTCCCTCCGCCTCGTCAGCCACCTGCCAGTCTGCTTGTGCCCCCTCCACAGTGTGTCTGCCCCCGATGTATATGTGTCCCCCCCCAATGCATACATGCCCCCACTAAAATTGCTGACCTAGCACGCTTTCCCACGCCTGAACGAAGGCGTTATTGCATCAGTTGATAGCAGGCAGCCAAGACGGGCAGACTATTTCACTGTGAGCTTGTAATAAACTCCTTATCTAGCTGTTTGTACACGGAGTTTCTATCACCAAAGTATAGCAAGTTACATTTGGTGGCAGCGGTGGGATTCGAACCCACGCCTCCGAAGAGACTGGTGGATAGTCTGGAAGTTGGCCAATTTTAGTTTAACATAATCATCCATGTTGTAGATGGGTTCTGGCTTTGAGGATAAGAGAGAGTATGGGAGGTCCTTGTCAAAACCAAAGAGGACGAAGAAGGGAGATTCAGCAATGGATGCATTGATGGAGCTATTGATTGAGGATACCACTTGAGGATTCCAGTCATCCCAGGACGAACTATGGGAGCTGAGATGTCTAAGACACTCTAAGATTTTTCGGTTGTGGCGTTCTACAAGGCCATTGGAAGCCGGATGGTTAGGCACGACATTGCACTTACTGATATGAAAGTGGCGACAGATCTCATCGAGAAGGCTATTGTTGAACTCTGTACCGTTGTCAGTAAGAATGGTATGAGGGGTACTGAACGGGCAAATTACGTGATCTACAAGGGCACGTGCAACGCTCTTCGCGGTCTTGTCGGAGAGGGGTACGAGGACACAGTAGTGGGAGAAGTGGTCGACCGCTACGAACAAGTACTCAGCGCCAGATTCTGTGAGAGGTAGTTTTAAGAGATCGATTGAGACAGTTTCCCATGGCCGTGATGGGATTGGGTATTGTAAGAGAGGTGCTGGTAAGCCGGTTGATCCTTTGTGGCGGTGGCAGGAGAGGCAAGAGTCACAGTGGGCATTGATATCGCGGAGCATGGTTGGCCAATAGTATTTGAGACGTAGCCATTGCCCTACCTGCCTACGTGCACCAGCTCCACGGAATCAGGACCCATCTCACGGCCCTCATGGGGACACACAACCCAAATGAGTATCTCTATAAGTCATTAATATCCAACACACTATGTTACAGAAGCTCACGACCCAAATCGATGAAGTCACATCCACTCTAAACAATTTCCCCGATATCTTACAATGCCACCTTTCAGATCTCAACGTTATCTCTCAGTTCTTATACCTCAGACTCAACATGGATAATCTCCAACTGGCCTTTGACTCTCTCCTGTCTCAAGTCTCTACCTTGGTTCGTATCCTGGTCGATGCTATCAATGGACGTGTCACTGCCGACTTAGTACCTGTCTCAGCTCTGCGTTCTGTCCTGGAATGGGCTCACTCCACTTTCGGTCTCTCCCCAGTCCTGCCCTACTCCTCCCTTGAATATTATTATCCTGTTCTCGAAGCCACTCTTCTCACCACATCCGTCGTCGTCCATATTCCTCTCCGTTCTGCCATAACCTTTAACCTTTTCCACATCATTCCCTTCCCTTTCCGCCTCAACAACTCCTTGTTCCAGGTATCTGTTCCTTCAGAATATTTCCTCCTCTCCCATGATCATCTTTCCGTTGCCTTCCTTTCTTCCACAGACCTCCAGCAATGTTCCTCCCTTACTCCGACCTCTCGTCTCTGTGCTGCCCACCTTTTCGCTATCTTCCCTAGCAGTGCTACACCCTGTGAGTCTGCTTTAGTTCGCAACCATTTCATCTACTCGGCCTGTTCTTTTGTCCCAGCTCCTGACCTCCCGGTCCACCATGCTCACCTCAACAATGACCAGTACTTCTTCTTTGCTGTTCCCATCTCTATCACAATCATGTGTCCTGGTTCTTCAGTTCGATCCGTCCCTGCTAGTGGTCTCTACAAAGCACCTGACTATTGTACCATCAAATCAGAGTCCGTCATCACTTATGCCACTCGCTACCACCAAGCTGTCCATAAACACTCCTATGACATCTTTCAACCAATCGACATGCCTTCAACCCTACCATCTGCCAACATTACCATCACCTCCCCTAACTTGCGCATGCTAACCTTCCTCAATGACAGTGATTTCATTATGGATCAATTTTCTCTGGCCTTCAGCCGTTCATGGGTTCATCCAACAGTTGTGTTTCCCCCTGTGGTTATCGCTTTCATAGGTTTTCTACTCATCATATGTGCAGTGCATTGTTGTGTCAGAAAAATGGAATGTCGACTCCAGGAAATCAGAGTCGCTACAGGCATAGTACGCCCTACACATGACGTAGAAACTCCCCGTACTTAGTGCCCTCACATTCAGTGACTACCAATGCCATCTGACAATTAACCAAACTGTGAACAGAACTCTGCCTACTAGAAAATGATGGTATTTCTTTCATACGTTACTGAGTGACAGTGTATCCTACGGAAAATACAAAAAAAAAAAAAATGAACGAAGAGCAATGGAACTCTCATATCTACTCCTTGTTTATCATGTATCAAACTATTATTGTGTAATTCCCATTATGTCTATGTATACCTTCGACCCTTACTGGACTCGTACCTCTTACTCCTTGTATATCTTATATGTATATATCCTTCTAATTCCCTCCCCTCAACATGGCCATGTCTCCCCTACTGCCCCTGTATCATACTTATCCCTTGTACAAACCTTCCGGTCCTGCCTTACTACTATAATCAAACACCATTTAACTCCTGGTGTCAGGAGACACCATCTCAGCTACCCGGGGGAGTAGTGTGCCCCCTCCACAGTGTGTCTGCCCCCGATGTATATGTGTCCCCCCCCAGTGCATACATGCCCCCACTAAAATTGCTGACCTAGCACGCTTTCCCACGCCTGAACGAAGGCGTTATTGCATCAGTTGATAGCAGGCAGCCAAGACGGGCAGACTATTTCACTGTGAGCTTGTAATAAACTCCTTATCTAGCTGTTTGTACACGGAGTTTCTATCACCAAAGTACAGCAAGTTACATGCTTGTTATGCTGAACACGGCATGAGTGTAAGCGAGGTTAGGCTGTGATATTGGCAATTCCACACACACAGCTTAATTTGATGTGCGGCTTAATCTTTACGGTCAGTGTTTTTACTTTTCCTGGTATTTCCATTTTTTTTTTTTTTTATCGGATCAGTGTTTTGTCATATTACTTGCGTTCTACACTTGCTCCACCCATTTCCCCCCTCCTCCATGCACTGTACATATATTAAGCTACGTTCTCTCCTTTCAGTTATTCATTTCTACTATCTTTTTTTTCCTCACTCCCATTTTACTCTCTTCACTCTTCCTTCAGTCTCTTCTCTCATTTCTTTCCTTCTTCCTTGCCCTTAGTTCCCATTGTCTTCGTTTGTGTCTCGTCCCCCTTCCTTCAGTTTTCCCCTAATCATTTGTCTTCTTATTTTTATTGTTTTCCTCTTTTCCCATTCTCTCTATGTATTTTCTAATTTTTTCCAATTTCCCTTTCCCTTTCTTCACATTTACTTTGTTTCTCGTAATATTCGTCTTCTCTCCTCACTCTACCTTCATAACATCCTTCACCACGTGCCTCCTTCGACTCAAGTTCTCAGTCCTCCTCCAGCATTCAGTCCCAGTAACAAGACATACATGACAAGGGTCCGCCTCGGGATGTCATTGTCTTGGCAAGGTAAGTTGAGCAGCACCCCAGGCACAAGGTCAACACAGCAATATTAGCGGCCGTCAGCTCCATTACTTAGAGAAGGAATAAGCCCCATGATAAACGATGGCCGTAAATGTATCATTAAATCATTGCATTAAAGTACCAGCCCAGCCATGACAGCAATATCCGACAACCATTAGTCCCAGTACCAATGCAAAGGACAAGCCACGTGACGATCCTGGTGTGTTAGTGCCTCAGCAAGTTAGTGTAGTAGAGCAGCGTCCCAGCATCACAGACGAGACAGCTATAAGACGCAGGACACACTGCATACTGTACCCAAGAGAGAACCTCGATTTTTTGCCTAGTCACATCTGTCGCCATAGGAGAGGATTTGACATAGTGGGATGAGAGTTGAGCAGAGCCAAACCAGTCAAGATATAGGAAAGTTAATACTTATCTCCTTCATGCCAAGTGTTTCTTGTTGAATTTATTTCTTGCTACCTCCAGACGATTTTATTCAGTAAAGGAGAGGGTTATCGAATTATAAGGGTTAGATTAACCTTTACTTACTCCTTCAGCGATTCGAAGCTGAGTAAAATCGTTGGTCGGCAGGAACAATATACTCCATTTCATCGGACGTAAAGGTTTGAACGCGCAATGCATTAAAGTACAGGAGCTTCCGGAGACACAAGAATGCACGGAGATATATTATGGTAGTAAGGAAAACTGTCATTCACCAAGATTATCGAATTGGTAATGGAGAAGACGCATGATCGATCCCTGGCTGAGGCAGAGAACAGTCTGGGGATATGAATTTTCATAAAAGAGAAGCTTGTTAAGAAAGCAGCCGTTCTCCATTTATAATCGAGAAGTATGAAAAGGTAAACATTAAAGTAACAGTAACTAACTATGAGCAGCCAGTGCATTGGGCCACGCCAGGAATATCTTCAGTATTTTTGTATCTCTCAGCCCCTCCCGCCCCTCTCCCATGCCCCCAGAGCACTTAAAGTCATTCACATTCTGGTTAGTCTCGCCTGTGCTTCACAGAGCCAGACGCCATTACTGATACCATATCACACATTGAATGCCTGGAGATAATATTTACAGCACTCCTCTAGACTTGCATATCACGAATAATATTACTGCGTGTGTGTGTGTGTGTGTGTGTGTGTGTGTGTGTGTGTGTGTGTGTGTGTGTGTGTGTGTGTGTGTGTGTGTGTGTGTGTGTGTGTGTGTGTGTGTGTGTCTGTGTGTGTGTGTGTTTTAATACTTTGTAGCTAGCCAGTCTGTGTATCGGCCTGTTCACTCTGTTTTCTCCCTTTTCTTCATTTTTTCCGACTCTTGGCTTAAGGTACGTTCCCTAAAGCCTAATACTCGTAGTTCTCCCACGGGTCACATGCCTTCACAACTTACCATATTTTTGTTCTGATTATATGCTAGGGTTGCTTGCTAAGAATTGGTGTGATGGTATGAGCGGGAGCGTTTTTATGACATGGTGGGTCTTGAGGATGATTGATACAGGTGTAGGGTCCCAGAACGTTTTTGACTATCTGCCTGGTAATTGGTACGCTTTATGTATTGCTGGTTGGACCTTATCTCCCTTCACTTCATTGCACCAATACACTGATACGCAGTCCACAGATATTCATCTCTTTCCTTCGTTGTTTTCTTCACATTTGCTCTCATTTCATTGACCTTTTTACTCTACTTCTTCTTTTTCTATTTTGTCTGCAGCCATGTAAATGAGTTAAGCTATGGAAAAATCTCATTTACTTTGGGGAGTCATTTTAAGTGTGCTGATGTGTCAGTGATGTGCCATTAGTTATCACTATTTTGATGGTTCTGTAGAAATTAAGAAGTTACATAAGGTGATCAACAGAACACATGAATACGAACATACGAGAATATTCTTACAAAGCCCAGTTCCAGAGTATCCCGTCCCTCACATTTGAAGCTTAGTTCTGGTCACCATATTTTAAAGGGGATATTAACATGGTGAAGATACATAGGAGTACAAGTAGTATAATACCCAGGTGAAGGATAGACCGTGCACAGTTTGACTAAACGAACTGAGGGTGTCTCTATCAGGCATTTGAGAGTTTAAGTAAAAATAGGACCTAGTACAATGATGCACAGTTTTTCAAGGACATGATATTATGGCGACGGAGAAATGCCTTACGATTGCTATGTCCAATTATAGTGAAGATAATGACCGAGAGATAATCATGGGGCGTTTCCAGTTAAATGAAGGTAAGCAAACTGCCCGGTGATGTGGTGGACCGCGTCGCTGTGTTGGGTTTATTCTGGCTAATTCTGAGAGACATTTTCCAATTATAAACACTGAAAACGGAGTAGATATTACCTAGTCTATACTCCCTGAAAACATTAGGACTTTATCATTTTTATTCTTCCTCCGCCTGTGTCTGACTGCCTATTTGTCTCTTTATGTATGTATCTGTCTGTCTGTTTATCGATCTTTCTATCTCTTACCACACGCCTAATCCCGGAGTTCAAGGAAGGCTGCGACAAAAACAACTTCCCAGTTAATCAACACTTATCGTCACTCTTCGCCACCCTAAGCCACTCTCCCTCAAGCACTCCTTCACTTCATCCTTTCATCTTCTTCTCAGTCTCCCTCTCCTCACACGCTCCCTCACCATGTGCGACGTGGTGAGAGAGAGAGAGAGAGAGAGAGAGAGAGAGAGAGAGAGATCAAGGGAGGGTGGTGGGTGAGGTGAGTCCTGTCAACTTCCTTCACTACAACCTGTCAATTTCCACCGGGGTCTGACTTTCATCCATGCCCTCTCTCTGTCCATCACCACCCACACCATTTATCCCAATACCTCCACAACACCCAAGACCCTCCCAGCACAACCATCATCCCAGCCACCCCCCCTCACCTTTACCCCAATATCTACACAACACCCAAGTCCCTCCCAACACATCTATCATCCCAACTACCACCTCCAGCTCACAAGCCCCTTTTTAAATTTGTAAAATAAAAAGAGCCAAAGGATGTGACGCTGTTGTCATTTCCACAACTACGAGAACTAAATGAAAATCAAGACACTGATACCTGCCCTGATATTGATAAAGGGCCGTTGGGGCGTCCCTCCATCACTATAAAAATCAGGCCTAATAAACCCATCTTCACTTTCTACACCCACCATTTTCACAAGTCTGCCCTCTCCAAACATCCCAACCATACCCTCCAACACCTCCGTAATTTTAACTCTCAATTTTCACACAGTCCAGCACTCCCCCTTCCCCTGCCATTTCATGCAATATCTAGCGGGGGGAGGAAAACAAGCATCTGTCAAGCTAGACTTGAGCGTACTAAATCCGACTTGTGACAGCGAGTGTGCCTCACCCTAAACGCTAATAATAGTCCACCAGACTATCTCCCTTCTTCCATGTCTAAATCGTTTACTTCGTTAAAGTGAGAATCTTTTCTTCGACTCCCACTTTCATATAATCTCTTACTAGCATCTACCAATCCTCGTAGCTTTCACCAATATCCCAGTCATATGTTCAACACCAAGTGATTTTCCTGTCAGTCGTCCATGAGAAGGGACTGTGATTGGTGACTTGTGCAGGGCCCACAACCGACACTACACATTCCTTCCACACAGCCGGGGACCTGTGTTGCATCCAATAAACATCACAAGAACCTCCCATCTCAGACAATGCTCTTCCTCTACCCAAACCTTACCTTCCTTTCCGACCCTCTGGGTGCATGAGTTGTGACATATAAGCACCACAACAGTACTGGTGCTGCAGGGAAACTCCCACCCCACACAATGCGCTAAGCTCCTCATCCTTTTAGCGACCATAAAAGATTGTATCATCCTCACCAAGATTGCATCGTGGCGGGTGAGACTGTAACTCTAAAGACAGATTGGTGGTTCTGATAAGCACGCAAGCAGGAGGGATCTCAGAGCTGTAAATGCGGTTGGCTTGGCTACAACACCAAGTTGGATTCTCCTTTGTCAGGCTGGTGATACTAAATGTCACCATCTACTGCAGTTATCGACGGAACTTCAATGCAGAGTGATGGTAGGGGACACCGACTTCGCTAACTTGCCACAGCACTTAGGTCGAACTTCTCATTAAAAGGCTCTGCAATTATCGCCCTCGTGAGTATAAGCTGAGGCCATGATTAGCATGAAAATGTCAGGTTTTAAAGACTACGAGACACAGAGGAGAGGCGGTCCAGCTCACCCTCAGTATAGATAATTTATTGGTAATGGTTAATACTGCGTGACAGCCTCACCGTGGACAGAGAAAATTACCGCCTTGTGATACTGTTTGTATGTCCTTTACACATCCCTATCAGTTAGTCCATCATCTCAAAATTATGGTGACTATAACCCACGCTAGAACAATTAACCAACATATAGTGGATGGTACATGAATTCACACCATTGTGTCTGTACCGACGGGACCTTACAGTCCTAGAATGCTCTCTCCTTTGTAACACTGAATGCTGAACGTAACTGCTTCCTGAGGGCAGATGAGTACGAACACCTGCATATTCAAAGGATTCTGAATCCATGATGACAACGTCAGCACATCACACAAATATTGTGCTTAATGCTACACATTCTTTTACCCAAGTAACATCTTTATGGTTGTCTGGTCTGAGGGCTTAATGCTCACCAGCACATTTTTCATCTTCCGTTCCTTCTTGCTCTCTACAGTCAAACCTTAACAGTGTAGGATGAATACAAAAGAAAAGGGAAGTTGATGCGAAGATGGATAAATGGGATGGAGGAGGATGAGTGAGGATGGATGAAAGGTCGGCTACTGCACATCAGTAGCGGGATCATTTGGGTGGAGTGAGGCTAAGCAAGCGACGCCCACTAAAACATGCCCTGCTTCCCTCACCCCCTAAGAACAGTTATGGATGAAAGAAAATGATACGTTATATGATAAACAAACGATACAGGATACACATAAAATAAAGTGAATCTGTTTTAGTGAACCTGTATTAATTTAATAAAGTGCAGAAAACGAATGAATCAAGTGTACTGAAGTTTCAAGGACCATGATGACAGGTGATAAATACTTCACAACAGACGGGTCGAATTAATAGACTGGCAAGCGTTTCTAGTCAAGTAAAGCAAACACATCTTCTTAAATAGCTAGATGATACTGCTTCTGAATGTGGCAGACTTGGGCACTGCATTAGCATTTAAAAGTTGTGTCGTCGAGTAACAATCTTTAATCTCCAGCTAAACACCTTCACTTTAGTATTTACCTCAGTCTTAATTCCCTTAATGCCTACCTCCAACTCCATGCTTCACTCACCCCCTCAACGCTGCCCACCCTGCAGCCAGAGCGGTCCTGCCACCAGTCCACACTCCACCCACCAAACTGTGCTGCGTGCTGATGGGTGTTCCATGCTGCGAAACGACTATAAATTACTTGGCCTTGCCTTAATTTCATAATCCTGTTCTGCTTATTCCGCTCCAAACTTGCCTCGACCAGTCTAGCCCGGCTTAATCAAATCCATCTTCGTTCCACCCTCTGCCCTAACATTCTTCACTCACTGCAAACCAGCCTCGTTCTATCTATATCTACCCAGTCTAATTTGTCTCTAAATAATCCTACCTCGTTCCAGCTGCCTCGCCCTGTCCTGCTGTATCCAGACTGTCCCTGCCTGAACAGAGGTATGGCGTGAAGACCACTTGCGCATGATGGTAGAGGTGCGTGAGTCAGTGTGATTACAGCTGAAGGTCAGCACATGGCAGGAACGCTGGGGGTAGTGGGGTATGTCTTGGGATGTTGCTGGAGATCTGGTGCCAGTAAGATACGCTGATAAACAGACATACCGGTATGAACAGAGAGACTATTATTAGATACGATAGGGATACATTAACACTCAGAGCTCTGTCTATCTATCCACATATCTATCTACCTAACACAGATAGATCAATATGGTAATTATCTATCTATCTGACTATCTAAAACACATAGACAGATCAATATGGTAATTAGGCAGACGTAATACAGTAACTGAGTAACAGAACGAAACAGATGCATAAAAATAGGAAGAAGGAACTGGAAAATGACAGTGACTGGTTAACAGATAAATTTCACAGAAAAATATTACAGACATGAATGAACAGGCGGTTAGACAGACCAGGTAGTGGTGTGCGTTGGTCCGGCTTTGCTTGGATATCTTCACAATTATCACAGACACAATGCAGGCACCAAAACAGCCAAGTAAACTGATACACAGTTGAACAGAGACAAGGATGAACAAAGGATGAGAGTAGCAATAACCCATTCGGCCTGGGGACGTCTTTTATATTGTACTTATATTATCTCCAGATGGTTTTGTTCAGCTTAGGAGAGACTGTGAAACCGGAGGTATTAGGCACAGGCTTCAACCGCCAATTTACAACATGGGTGCTTTTCTAATCTGAATAAAATCATCTAGAGAAAGCAAGAATAATACCTAAACTATGTCCTCGAACTGAAAGTGTTCAAGAGTGTGAATAGGGGTAACCAGTGCAGGGTGAGGGGTGAGACAGGCATCATATGGGGTGACATGTCCAGAACTGTGGTGCCTTCCCCTTACCCCTCCTTTCATCCCCCACCTGCGTATATGGCAACAGATACACTGTTGCCCACGCATCGACCTTGTAAGTGTTGACATTCCTACCATGGCCACTAGAGACAAAAGGTGCCCCGCAAGGCACGCAGCCATGCATGCAGACACAGACAGAGGCCTCAAGGAAAGCAGGGAGAATGACTGGAGGGAAGAAAAGAGCAATGCAGACAGGTAAGAAGGGAACAAAGTAGGCAGCGTAACTGTAAAGCGACAATGCCTCATATCCTGCATGGAGAAGGACAGTTGGTTGGAAAGCAGGCGCGGTAATTGTAAAAGTGATGGAGCGAAGGAAGTAGGAAATTGTTTTCAAATTGGTATGCAGATGTGATAACTGTGGTTGTGGCGGTGATGGTGGGGTAGGTTTACTATATGTTGATGGTGGTATGAAAAGTGGTGGATTGAGGGAGGTTAATCTTTGTAATGGTGTGTCGATGTGGTAATGGTAAGACGGGTGGTGGTGTTAGTAGTTGATTATGATTGTGATTGATGGTGCTTGTTAACAGGAAAAGTTGTAGTGCTACGACAGGCTTAGGATGGCAGCAGAAGAGGTGTTAACAGTGGCTCTGGGAGTGACGGGAATGGTGAGAGTGACTGATGATAATAGTGTTTAATGGTGTTTGTTAATATGAGATGTTGTGGTGGTACAATCTCGAAGTAAAATAATTTTCCGGCCTAATACTTTAAAATCTTCTCGCATCTTCCCCTTACAGGCTCACACCCCTCCTTAAACTCAAAACCTTCTTCCAGTTCCCTCTTCATTACTTCATTATACCCTTCCTTATACTATCCCTCACACCTCTACTCCTACATAAACACTCACCATCCCACTCTTCCTTTCTCTGTCCAAACGCCCAACCTTTCCCCCACCCTCACAAAAAATGGAGGAAACTCATTCTTTTTACGGTGTTTTGGTTTTCAGACATTTCCCTCTAATACCCCCCTCCTCTCTCTCTCTCTCTCTCTCTCTCTCTCTCTCTCTCTCTCTCTCTCTCTCTCTCTCTCTCTCTCTCTCTCTCTCTCACACACACACACACACACACACACACACACACATACACACACACACACACTAGTTCCACACGCATCCATTACAATACAATTAAAATCCTCTCACCCCCTCTTCCCTTCAACACAATCCCACTCACACCCCAATCCCTCCTACATCCTCCCACCCACATCATATGTACACCCTCTCACATCCCCCCACCCTACTGGCAGGTGTGCAGATCCAAGTTCAGTGCAACAAAAATTTCACTGACCACATACTGCAAAATCCTACACTTATATTAACACCATTTTGCATAGGTGTAGGTGTTTTCCAAGTCTTCATTTTCTCTCATACTCCATCACACCTGTGACTTTTCAGGTTCTAAACAGGCAATCACGTTACCAGACGAGAATATGAGTTGCCCTGCATTGATTCTACCTGATCCTCCCAGGGGCAGGCCTAGAAATGCCTTTATCACTGAGTTACTGAGAGGCCGATTACCTTACACATGCCAGACTACTGCTACTGTGAAACTCATTGTCTGTCTGCTGATATGTAGACATTATATAGGCATTAGTATATATATCTCATAAACACAATGTACAGGATGTAATGTCTGCTGGGGACATACACAGTTTTTCACTTGTACAGAACAGTTCTTAAACACTGATTCCAGGTTAGCAATCCTTGCTTGCATTCTGTGCATGGCCAGAATTAGTACAGTAAATATGATGGAGAAAATTACAAAGATGACTGGAGCTGGGCTGTATACATAATATGGCTTAAACATAATCCTACTGTATTCTTCCCAAGGTTGTAATGTCTGATTCATTAGTTGCATGGTTTCATATCTGGGCGAAGTCAACTTAATGTGTGCACTTATATGTCGCTGGGTTAAGTAATTACTGAAACTTTGAGAATACGGTGTTTCATCCTTAGGAATACGAAGAGGGGGTTGAAATCTGATCGACTGGTATCGGAAGAAGGATGGTGCCCCTTGCACCACTTATTTTCAGTCAGGTCTTACCCAACACCTTCCTGCCTCGCACCACCCTATATTCATCCACACCCGTTTACGGAAAGATGGAACACATTCTTGCCAGACCACGTAAGCTGTGAGGTAATAACCAGCTCGTGAACTGACAGAGAAGATAACGATCACCTCAGCCTGTATCAGCACTAATTAACCTCCCTAAATATTACTCTTAGTGTGCTCATCAAATTATTAAAGTTTGCGAACTGGTTGGGGTGGAAATTTAGGATCTGCCAAGTCGGCTAAACTATCCAAGGAGAGATGAAGGATGGACAGACCCTGCTGGCTTGTGAGGTGGAAGGTACGGAAAAGTAAGAAAGGATAAGTACGAGGAAAGAATTCGGAGAGAGAGAGAGAGAGAGAGAGAGAGAGAGAGAGAGAGAGAGAGACGCTGCAGGAAAAACAATTGAGAACGGTAATTAACGAGCACGAAGGAGAAAAAAGGGAGAGAAGGGGAGGCAAACAAGGGGTATGAGGGGGATGGAGTAAAGTAAATGCTGAGGGGATATGGGAAACAGCAAAATTTGATGCAGATGTGGAGAAACGAGAAAGATGAAAGAACAGGAAGGATGGAATAGCAAAAACTGAAAAAAGTGATGCATAGAAAAGGGAAATTAAAGGTGAAAGTGGTCATGAAGCAGAGGGGGAGCGGGAACATAGGTAAAGGCAATTAAAGGAATGGTTAGCCTGAGAAAAGGAACAGTTTAGGGTTGACATGGCAATTTTTAAGAGTGAAAGAATAGTATAAACGGAGGATGCTGACTTGTCCTCTATCCCAAGGACGTAACTGTCTCTATTATACCTACCGCCAAGCGAGTTATTAAATTTCCAGAAAATATATCATATGCAAGAGACAATGAAGGCTGTCGGTGTATCTAACCCATCCAGTCGGAAAAGCTTATAGGAATGTGGAAAATACCATTTGGATACCAAAAATAAACCAATTAATTAAGTTAACTGATTCAAGACATAGAGAATGTAAGGCTGGCATGTAAAATGGTGAGAGGGAGTGGACACAAGGAAGGAGAATGAAGAGACACTGTAAAGAAAGGTTGATTGTGGACAGGAAGAAGGAGTACCTGTGTCCTGGATTACGAGAAGGGACGGAATGAAAAGGGCTATGGGATGGATTAGTTCAGAAGAGGGAACAGAGAGGTTAATGTTATTGAGATTAGTGATGGGATCTGGAATGGTGGGTGTGTTATCTGAGAGGGGAGAACAGAACAGTAGGAAATGGAAATGACACACTGAAAACTGCGATGATAGGAGGTAAAGGACGTGATAGATGACACAGGGTAGTAACGTTGAAGAAAAACGAAATGGAAGTGAAGGGAATAGGGCAATTAAAAACAAAAGATGAAAGACACTGACACATAAAGAGTAAAGAGGGTGAGAAGGTGGTAAAATAAAAGGGCAGAAAAGATATGAAGGCAGAAATAATCGTGCAAGGAAAGTATGATGAAGCAGGGGAGAAGTAAGACTGTAAGAAGTGGGGGAAAAGGCTTCATAGCTCTGAAGCAAGGATTCTGAAGTGACTATCAGATTGGAAATATGGGAGTAGGGGAATGGAACTGGGTGTTATAGTGCAAGAGAAAATGATGAAGAATGGGCGATTAATAAATGTGTATAAAAAGGTGAAGGAAATGAAAGGATCAGCATAAACAGAAAGAACTGTAGTTAGCGAATCTAAAGCTTACCACTGCCAGGAAAATTTGAAGCCGCAATAGCCTCTCTCTCTCTCTCTTTCTCTTACCGTCGCAACTGCCTTTGACACTACGTGGATGAGAGAAAAAAAATTAAATACATTCTTCAGAGGCAAGACGGGATTTTGGATAATATATTAAGGCTTTATCTTAAGTACTTGATTACCCTGAGAGCATTTTCATATTCAGCAGGTTCATAACTTCAACCATCTTCCCACCGATGCATGTGAAGAATTTTACTTATATATTTACAAAATACTAAACAGACAACAATAATAAAAAAAAAAAAAAACATGAAACCATGACCATCAGAAACAGACACACAATAATAACAATAGCCACCATTATTATCATCAAGACTTGATAAAATGATCGCTAATAAAGCTAAAAAAAAAATAAGGGTAATATCCAACCTTATGATGAACTACTATAGGTGTGTGTGTGTGTGTGTGTGTGTGTGTGTGTGTGTGTGTGTGTGTGTGTGTGTTCTTACCTTACCTAATTGTTCTTACCTAATTGTATCTTTACAAGAATGAGTCAAGCTCGTACTGTCCCGTGTCTTAAACCATATTTATCGTACATATCCTTAAATTTGTGAATTGTTTTGGCACACACTGTTTCATTCGGTAGTGCATTCCATTGATCAATTGCTCTGTTTGGGAAACTGAATTTCCATACGTCTTTATCACCTCTCTTCTTATGCAGTTTTTTGCAGTGTCCTCTTGCTGATGCTTCTCCATATGTTAAGTAATCATTTATGTCTATTTTCTCCTTCCCTGATATGCACTTATTTAGCATTATCATGTCACCTCTTTTCCTTCTCTCCTGTAGTGTTGGTAGATTCAGTTTATTTAGTCTTTCTTCGTAGCTTAGGTCCCTTAAGCTTGGTATCCATCTTGTAACGGCCCTTTGAACTTTTTCAATCTTGTCTATGTGCTTTTTGAGATGAGGACTCCAGACTACTGATGCATATTCCAGGGTTGGTCTAATGAATGATGTTGTTATCCTTCTTAGCATGTCTTCATTTATGTATGTGAATGCTATTCTCATATTTGCAAGCAGTGTATACATGTTCCGTACCTTCTCGCTAATGTGGTCAGCCGGAGATAGTCTGTTATTGATAATCACACCTAGGTCTTTCTCTCTTTCTGATGTGTATAGGGTTTTATTTCCTAACTTATAATCCCAATCAGGTCTTTTTCCACTTTTACCGAACTTGATTACATGACACTTGTCCACATTGAATTCCATTTGCCATGTACTACTCCATTCATGAAGTTTATTTAATTCTTCTTGTAGCTCTTTACAGGAGTCTGTGGTAGTAATTCTCCTTTGTATTTTTGCATCATCTGCAAACATATTGAGATAGCTCTCATTTCCAGTGTTACTGTTTATATCATTTATATACACTAAAAACATGATTGGTGCCAGCACTGAACCCTGTGGTACTCCACTAGTCACTTCTTTCCATGACGAGTAGTTTCCTCTTAGTACTGTTCTCATTTCTCTTTTTATGAGAAAGTCTCGCATCCAACAAAACAGTTTGCCTCGAATTCCTCCTTGATGGTACAGTTTCCATAAAAGTCTTTGGTGTGGTACTGTGTCAAAAGCTTTCTTGAAATCTAAATAGATACCGTCCACCCATCCTTCCTTTTCCTGTATTGTGTTTCTTACTCTGTCATAGTAGCTCAACAGATTAGTAACACATGATTTTCCTTTTCTGAAACCAAACTGTCTTTCTGTTATCATACTGTGTTCTTCCAGATGATTTACCCAAGCTTTTCTTATAAGCTTTTCTAATACCTTGCTTACAACACTGGTCAGTGATACTGGTCGGTAGTTGAGTGGATTTTGTCTATTTCCTTTCTTGAATAAGGGGACAATATTTGCTTTTTTCCAAATATCAGGTAGTTTACCTTGACTCAAGGATTTCTTGAAAATTAAAAATAATGGTTTACTTAACTCCTTTGCACATTCTCGTAGTACTCAACATGAAATTTCATCAGGACCACTTGCTTTTTCCTCTGTCTAATCTACTTAATTCCTCCTGTATTACTTTTTCTGCTATTAGTATATCTGGTAGTATGTGTGGACATGCATGTTCCACATAGTCCCTCTCAAAAATTTTTTCTTCTGTAAAAACTAATTGGAAATTCTTATTTAGTGCTTCACAAATATCTTTCTCTTGTGTATAAGTGATTCCCTCGTCCGTAGTTGATTGTATTATATCTTTTACTTTGGTTTTGCTTCTGATATAGCTGTAAAACAGCTTTGGTTGATCACTACTCTTATTTATTATATCCTCCTCAAACTGTTTTTGGGCTTCCCTCCTTATTCTTGTATAATCGTTTCTTGCCTGTTTGTAATTATTATACGTCCTTTCACTATTGTGTCTTCTGTATCTATTCCACAACAAATCTCTTCTTTCTTTTGATTTTTTACATTCTGTATTGAACCATTTCTGTATTTTCTTATCTGCTTCTTTGTGCTGTGGGATGTACTTTTGGACTTCTATTTCATAAAATTCACAGAATTTTTTATATACAGCATTTAAATCTTGTCCTCTAAGCTCATTTTCCCAATCAACTTCTAAGAAATACTTCTTTAGGTCTTGATAATTTCCCTTTTTATAGTTTAGGCTCTTTTTGTAACTGTCATTGCTGTGTACTATGTCATATGCTATCCTGAAGTTATAATTTAGTACTGCATGATCGCTTTTGCCGAGTGGAGGGTAATATATTAAACTGTCAATATCATTTTCTTGCCTAGTAAATATTAGATCTAGCACAGAAGGTACATCAAGTCCTCTTTTTCTGGTGATTTCCCTCACATGTTGCGTTAGGAAAAACTCTTGTACGAGATCCAGGAGCTTTTGGTCCCAACAACTTTCTTGGCTAATTATATCTAGAGTATTCCAATTTATATTTGTATTAAAATCCCCAGTTAGTATAAATCATTCCGATTTCTCTTCCATTTTATGTAGTAATGATCTTAAACTCTGAATTGTACTCTCTGCCAGGTCCTCATATTAATCTCTTTCCCATGTGTTTGATCTGGGTGGCATGTACACCCTATAAAAAAAGAATCGGGACCCTTACTGCACGATACAATATGCCACACTGCACGAAAGAATTTGAAGCCCCAACTGAGTTCTGGTGCGTATCATTGGTCATTGCGAGACGCATCAGCTCGTGGGGTCCCGATTCTTTTTTTATAGGGTGTACAAATTGGCTACAATTACTTTACCTTCAGATGTGTTGATCTCTAGTGCAATCAGTTCTACTTGTGATGGTATATCTAGTTTTATTTCATTGACTTTTAGATTTTTCTTAGTTAATATTATAATTCCTCCTCCTTTTTTTAAATTTCTGTCTCTTCTCCATATATTGTATTCCTCTAAGTTTAGTATGTCATTGGATATCCTTGGTGTTAATTTTGTTTCAGTTAGGCATATTATTTGTGGTTCATTTTCTCTGACATAATCATTCATCTCTAGTAATTTAGATACCATTCCATCCACATTTGAGTACATCAACTTTATCATCTTGTTTATATACTTGTCATGACATGGTTCTACTACCTTCCTCATTTTTATTCCATCCTGTTTGTGTACCACTTTCGTACCTGCAATCCTATTACTTTGTAAAAAAAATTCTTCTTCTCCTCTTCTGATCTTCCCTCATTTTTTGTTTTTGCTTCCTCCCCTTTCTCTTTCGGTAATTCCAGTTCCTCTTGTGTTAGGCATCTTTTTATCCATACATTTTTGAACTCCTCTTTTTCCATATGATTCTTTGCATTTTTTAGTATCTCTTCCACAGTGTTTACACTCTGGAAAGTCACCTTTAGAGGTCTTGTCTTGCTTTTCTCATATTTCCTTAACCTTTTGTGTTCCTCTATGTCTTTACTACAGATTTCCTCTGATACTTCTTTCAGTAAACTCATTACATTTGCCATCTCCTTTTTGTCTCTTGTGATCTTTGTTTTTTACTTCTTCCTCTTCTATACCAGTGATTACTATAGATTTGTTTATATCTACTGAATCTCTGACTAACTTTGGATTGTTTTGGATTATTCTTTTCACTTCATGTTTAATGCTTTTTTCCTCCACCCTTGTTTCTAAGTCTTTCTTTACTTTCACCATTTCAGCATACGTGGTTTCCACATCATTTTTGTAGCTTTGCACAGCTTCATTCACCTGTGTTATCTTCTCCTCAATATCACTGCTCTGGTCTATAAGACTGCTTACTTGCCTAATTGTGTGTGTGTGTGTGTGTGTGTGTGTGTGTGTGTGTGTGTGTGTGTGTGTGTGTGTGTGTGAACTAAACTTACCTCTTGACCTCCCACTTCATCATGGTTCAGACAAGGTTCAAAGATCGAGTTGAGGCTAAATGGAGAGTAAAACATGTAACTTAAATTGGGTGTGGGAGGTTGGGTTGTGGTAGGTCCGGCTGGGTTGGGTTGGTTAACATAGGATAAGTCAGGCTACGCTTGGATCAAGTAAGGTAATTTTGGTTAAAATCTCTTAACTTAGGTTGATCTGTGTTTGGGTTACGATGAATCAGGTGTATTGAGATGAGATGACGTTAGTTAAAGCTATGTTAATTTAGGCTAAGCTAGGTTATATTTGACGTGATATCTGGTTAAGCTAGGGTATGTTAGTTTATATCAGTCTGGCTAGGTATAGTAAGGTAATAGGACTGTACATTAGGTAAGTTGAGTTACAGTATACTGAAGCAAATTACAAAGGGTGAAAGAATGCTGAGGTTAAAAGAATGCATAGCCTATTCATATACACATTCCTGATTAAATGTTTAAGAAAATATACCGGTATTTCTTTGGTACATGGATGAGTGATGTCAGTGATTTGTGGTGAAAGTACAACGAAATTTAAACTACAGTTATCCAACAGCGCGGACGAGGAAGAATGAGGCTGGTTACGTAGGGTTGGGAAGGGAGGGCAGAAAGTGGTAGAGTGCGATGCATACAAAGAGCGGGACTGGGAAGGAGAGGCTAGGGTGAGGTACTGTGAGATAAAGTGAAGCTGAGGCAGGGTGGGACGCAGGAGGATCAGCTGATAACAGGAAAGGCGTGAAATTAGCCAGATAATTGCAAGGAAGGTTGTCCTGTCTTTAAAACTTTCTTATGCTATTGTAACGAGTAACATTTTCTCTCTTCGCACCACGACTAACTCATCGTCCAAGGGAAAATCAAAGATGAAAGAAGGAATACTCCCTTACCCCATCCCACACCCTCACATCTTCACCTTTTTTTTTTTTTTATGCGAGGAAGAAGGAACCAAAGGCCGCGAGCCCGCAATTATTGTTCCTTCCAAGAGAAAAACAAAATACAAGAGAGAGCCAAATTCAAGATCCGATCATTTCGAGATGCCTGGACACACTGCGTTTGAAAGACTGGAGATCATAGGAAGCAGGAAATACAGACAGAGGGAGACAGTTCCAGAGTTGACCTGTTGCATAAATGAAAGACTGGGAGTAACGGTTAACTCTTGGATTAGAGAGTTGGACAGAAAAGGGATGAGAGTTTGCTGCTAGACGGGTGCTACGTGCCCGTCGTAGGGGAGGAGGAATGAATGCAAACAGTTCAGAGGAGCAGTGACCATTGAAATGGCGATAGAAAAGAGATAAAGATGCAACAGTGCGACGAAGAGACAGAGGTTGAAGGGAGTCAGTAAGAGGAGGAGAGTTAATGAGACGAATAGCCTTTGACTCCACCCTATTGAGAAGAGCTGTATGTGGGGAGCCTCCCCACACATGAGAGTTGTACTCTACACAGGGGCGGATAAAACCCCTGTATGGAGTCAACAAGTGTGCAGGGGTAAAGAAGGAACGGAATCGGCTTAGTACACCTAATCTCTTGGAAGCAGATTTTACAAGAGATGTAATATGACCTTTCCAAGATAAGTCCCGAGTACATGAAACCCCAAGCATGTTCAAGGATGATGCAGGATTAAGCTGAATATTATTAACCCCTACACCGCGGGCATGTTTACCAATGTTTTGCGTGTGCCGCGGGGTTATTCGGGCTCCGACACACTCTCAAAAAATATTTGCCAAAAATCAGTTATTAGTCCTAGAATATTAAAATTACATATGCTTATGGCACATACCTTCAGCTTTCTCCTGGAATGTTTGTTGAGCCTTCGTCGTTACCGTAGGACTTGTGGAGACCTCTGAAGTTGGGTAACGAAGTCTCCACTTTACACTTCCCGACAACCCGTAATATGATTACCACAGCCAGATATTAACACTATAAACACTACTCTTTGATTTTCAAGTCGTTTGGGATCCATACTCCAAAAAAAAAAAAAAACTGTGAAAGCAATGAAAATTAAGAGTGCGTCTGACCGTCGCACTTGCGTTAGTTCACTCTTGGTACTCTGTCATTTATTATTCATAAAACCCCTCACACTTTATATTTCTATTACTATATTACACTTATATATATCTACAGTCTTTATCCATAAGTTTCCTTCAGTAGTATTAATTTATTGTCACTGTAGGGATTCAATTTCTTTCAGTAAAATACGTAGCATTCACTTTCTCGTCCTGTATACTAGCATTGAGAGTGAATGTCACTTTCAATTTCCCTCTCATAGCTCATAGTATTCAGACATGCTAGAGTGAAACTTTCACTTTCATTACTCCTAGGGTATATACTCGTATTCTTATAATACTACTCATTTACATTTCTATTTACGTTCTCTATTTTATTTACGTTATTTACATTTCTCTTTTATTTACACTGTGTTATGCACTGTCACTTGAAGTAACTTATAAAACTATTTTCCACTGTTCACGTATATTTACATTCATTACTTTCACTTGCTGTTTACACATTATTTACAATTCCACTTGCACTGTTTTACTGAACAGAAAGATCGTAGTTACTCTTTTATCAATTGTCAGCCCTTTACCTCTTTCTACACGAGGTTTAGTAGGGGGTAAAGGTCACAGGGCCCTTTGCATGGGGGTGAAAAGGCCCTGAAGCTAGCAAGAGCGAACAGACGTACCCCCACACTGGAAAATGAGAGTGAACTGATAAGGGTGGGCCTGGGTGGAGGCCTACCTAGGGAAATCAGTACTGCCAACGTTTAGCCTCTTGACACAGCTATTTATAGCACTGAAATGATTGGCAGGAAATCTAGACAATACATTGTAAATTAGGTAGTTCCAGGTGAATGTAAATATCACTTAGGCTTCTCCCTTCCCTCCTTATATGTATATTTATTACGAAAATAGATTATATGGCATATTTCAAGGGGAAATAAACAACGAAAATTAGCGAACGAGTGCACGTGAAGTGTTGTCAGGTGATAATTAGCCAATTCCAGGTGTATGGCACTCTCACTTACCTTATTTCTTTCTTGTATATATTATTTGGTATAAGAATAGGGCATAGGGCTTATTTCAATGGAGGGGAGTCAAGAACGGGGAGAAATTGCTAAATTGTCAACAATGGATGGGAGTACAGATGAGATTAGGAGTGCTGACTAGTGTTGGACATTGGCAGTACTGATAGATGATACAAGCCCCCACTTGGAAGCCCAGGTGAATTCAAAATAACACAGAATCACAAAAGCGATGCCCCGCGGTATGATCCCTTGCTCCCAAGCGTCACGAAAGTGATGCCCCGCGGTTAAGAGGTTAAACATTAGTGGGTATACCTGCGGAATATTTTGTCGGGTTGATTGGTGTAAAAACTGAGTCTTTGATGCATTAAAAACAACCAGCTTATTTTTACCCCAGTCAGAGATACAAGCCAGGTCAGACATTAGGTGTGCCATAGCCTCGTCCCTTGTTTGTTGAAGTAACTGCTGAGATGGACATTGCGGGAACCGAATGGATAGGTGAAGAGTGGGGTCATCAGCATATGAGTGGATAGGGTTAGATGTACAACTTAGAAGGAAGAGAGTTGGTGATAGGACAGAGCCCTGAGGAACACCACTGTTGATAGAGCTAGGAGAAGAACGATGGCCGTCGACAACAGCGGCTATAGAACGACCAGAAAGGAAGCTAGAGATGAACGCACAGATAGAAGGATAGAGACCGTAAGAGGGCAGTTTGGAAATTAAAGATTTATGCCAGACTCGATCGAAAGCCTTTGAGATGTCAAGTGCAATGGCAAAGCTTTCGCCAAAGTCCCGAAAGGAGGATGACCAGGAGTCTGAAAGGTAGGTGAGAAGATCGCCAGTGGAACGTCCCTGACGGAACCCATACTGACGATCAGAAAGAAGGTTGTGATAGGAAAGATGCTTTAAAAATTTTTCTATTAAGAATTGACTCGAAAACTTTTGAGATACAGGATGTTAAAGCAATTGGACGATAGTTAGAGGGTTGGGAATGGTCACCCTTCTTTGGGACTGGTTGAATGAGAGCAAACTTCCAGCAAGAAGGAAAGGTATAAGCTGATAGACAAGGGCAAAAGAATTTGCTTAGGCAGGGTGTAAGCACAGAAGCACAGTTCTTGAGAACAAAAGGAGGAACTCCATCAGGCCCATATGTCTTGTTAGTATTGAGGCCAGTGATGGCAGAAAATACATCAGCTGAAGAAATTTTAACGTCAGCCATGAGGACGTCCGGGCGGGGAAGTGATGGAGGAACAGCACCGGAATCGTCTAAGGTGGAATTGGAGGAGAAAGTCTGTGCGAAGAGATCTGCTTTATCAGTAGAAGAAATAGCTACAGAGTCATCAGAGTAGAAAAGAGGAGGGAAGGATGATGAGGTAAAGTTGTTAAAAAGGTTTTTGGCAAAGTGCCAGAAGAAGCAGGAAGAATTCGAGTTGGAGAGTTGAGAGCATTTAGTACGGATGAAATTATTTTTAGCAGAGTGAAGAACAGACTTAGCACGATTCCGGGCAGAAACGTATTAAAGATGTGATTCAGGGGTGGGTTGGCTCTGGTACCTTTAATAGGCCCTGTCCTTGTTGCAGACAGCATTAGAACAAGCGTGATTAAACCAAGACTTTCTTGCATTAATGAGAGGACATGAGAAAGGAATATATACTTCCATGCCAAAGAGAATAACCTCCGTAATGCGCAAGGCACACCCAGATGGCTGTCGGCCATGGAAGCAATAATCATTCCATGGAAATTCAAAGAAGTATTGCCTGAGGGTCTCCCAATCCACAGCTCCAAAGTGCCACAGACGTCATTTCTTTGGAGGGTCCACAGGCCATACTGGGGCGATAGGACAGGTTAAGATGATAAGGTTGTGATCGGAGGAGCCCAACGGAGAGAAAAGATTAACAGTGTAAGCAGAAGGATTAATAGTAAGGATGAGGTCAAGTATGTTGGAGCTCTCTCCAAGGCGGTCAGGGATACGGGTAGGGTGCTGTACAAGCTGCTCTAGGTCATTAAGGATAGAAAAGGTGTAGGCTAGTTCACCAGGTGGATCAGTGAAAGGAGAGGAGAGCCAAAGGTGGTAGTGAACATTGAAATCTCCTACAATGGAGATTTCAGAGAAAGGAGAAATGGATAGAATGTGTTCCATCGTAGAAGTAAGATAGTCGAAGAATTTTTGATAGTCAGTAGAATTAGGGGATAAGTAAACAGCACAGATATATTTAGTCAGAGAATGACAGGAAAGCCAAAGCCAGAGTGTAGAGAATTCAGAAGAATCGAGTTCAGGAACACGAGAGCTAGATAAGTCGTTGCATATATATACACAACATCCACCTTTGGCTTTGAAATGAGTATAGAGAAAGTAGGAGGATACAGAAAAGGGTTTGCTGTCAGTTGCCTCAGACAGCTGAGTCTCAGAAAAAGAAGGTGAGGTTTAGAGAAGGAGAGGTGATGCTCAACAGAGCGAAAGTTAGAGGAAAGGCCGCGAATGTTGCAGAAATGAAGAAGAGAGTCAGACAGTGGTTCCAGGCAGCTTGAGTCGTCACCGGGAGAGGGGCGGAAGGTGGGGGGATTTATGTCCCCCCCCCCTGGGGACTCCGAGGCCACCTGCAGATAAAAGCCTGACTGCCATATACTACGCCCTCAAAAACACTCCTTTCTGAGCCAGGCTAAGAGGAAGAGGTCTTATATGCAGAATCTTAGGCAAATAAAATTTTGCGCATAAAAAGGCATAGATTATCCATTAATTATATTATTCAAAATCACACTATATTATGAAAGTTGTTTAATAGATATCCGTATAGTAATAAAGAGGAGGTGCAGCAGTGTAAGTTATGGCGGTGAAGTATGTATATTAAATGTAGAAGCGTGGGGCGTATGCGATGTGGGGTAGTTTGTGGGGGTAGTAGTGTGAGGTGTGCATATGACAGTACGACCTGTGGCAGTATAAGTTTTAATGGTGAAGTATGTGTTTAAAGTGCAGAAGTTGGGTATGTGTGCGATGTGTGGTAATTTATAAGGGTAGTGGTGTGAGGTGTGCAGTATGGCAGAATCACCTGTGGCAGTATACGTTGTGACGGTGAGGTATGTACTTTAGGAGCTGAAGTGTGGGGTTGTGACGGTGAGGTGAATGTGTGTTAGGAACAGAAGTGTGGAACGTGTGCGATGTGTAGCTATTTGTGGGGTAGTATAGTGGGCGGTATACAGTATGGCAGTATGAGGTGTGGCACTGTGAGGAGTGGCATCGTCTACACAGTGGCCTTCCGGTCGCCGTGTAGCCATATACGTTTTAAAACATTCAGTGAACTTTATGAAATTCGTTTTTTAGTCAGTGCAGAACTTTTACCTGATATAAGTAACTTAACAAATATATCCATATTTCTTTCGCCTATTGCGTCTAGCGAGGGGGTGCCTCTGTTTAAGGACTTCTTGTCATTCTGTCCCTCCTCAGTGTCGAACCATCCTCCCACGACATACCAGCCACCATCAAACACTCCCCAACCTCAAACTTGTTTTTAACCTTTCTTATCCTTCCCTTCCCCCACGACACAGGATCTCCCATCATGTATCACCCACATATGTCCCTCAAATAATTCTTGGTTATTTTATTTATTTTTTTTGTTAATCTGTGTGCCGTAAAATTTATACTTCCAAGCTCATGAATAATATACATATTGACTCTTAAACTGACCAAAATTATTGTTCCGAAGCAAGATGAAACATAAAACAATTTTTACTCCACCCTAAGCCATCCTTCAATATTCTCTCCGACTCTTATTGCTATTCCGTCACCCCTACTGATACTTCTTATAAACGATTTTTTTTTCATTCTCTCTCTCTCTCTCTCTCACCCTTCCGTTTCGTTCCTTCATCACCAACACTCCATCTGGTATCAGTTTCCCAGTGAAGGTCAGTGACATGCTACAATCACTGGCTCATTGTCAGTGGCCACTTTCACTGCCTCATCGAACAAAAAAGCTGATTGAATTCTATTATACGAGTCTCTGGCGTCTTTCTCTAGCGCGTTCCTTCTCCTGCCACCATATCTGACTTTCTTCCTTTCCCGGAAGTTACCTACTATGGGTCAATTGGCTTAATGCAGCTTTCCTGCCTCCTTGTTTTCCAGTATTTCCTATATTCAGAATATGACCCCACTGAACAGTTTGATACTTCTGTAACTTTATATTTCTTCAGTTTATTTTTCCCTCGCTTTCAAGTTATATTTTGAAAGTTTTGTAATCCATAAATATATATATTTCATATTTTTGCATTTTATAAATATATTTCTTTTACTTTATTTTTTTTCCTCACTTCCAGGTTATATTTAGAAAGTTTTGCATTTTGTAAATACATTTCTGTCAGTTCATTTTTCCTCACTTTCAGGATATATATTTTAAGTTTTGCCGATTATTAACAAATTTTTACAAGATCATCCCAATCCTGTTTCCTGTTTTCATTATGGGGTTGAGGACATGACTCAAACAATAAGGAAATCCCAGTTCCACCATACACCCCACCCAACCCCTCACTCCCACGACACTCGTGCTGTGAGGCTGCTTGTTTGCCATACTGCTAACGTGAACAGCTCCCTACACGAATAATGTTTTATTTGGTCAAAAATCCAAGTTAGTTGTACTATAGTTTTAGCTACAATAGTTACAGAGTCATCGGTAAGTGCAAACAATTCAGTCCATGATGCTGCTTCACATATTAAGCAACTTAGTTATTTTTCACGTGTATGCTGCACACAAAGAAAACGTACCACTACTGTACATATTAAGTTAACAAATATATAATGCACAGGGAAAGCTTCTCTCTTTTTTCGTGCCGTTTTTAGTCGAAATAATGTGTGTGTGTCTCCTGCTTCACTATCCTAGATCTCACGAGCCAACCAGCCGGGTGTAATAATCCAAAACGTTTATCATTACTCACTTACCCCAAACACATCAAGTAAATGGTTAGGCAAGAAAGTGAGGGTGAGACAGCAGGCCTGGGTATCCGTACGTCTTGTGTTAGGAGGGGTATGGTGAACTTCCTAAACCTACGAGAATGTAGTCTCTGGACCACCGATGTCAGGGGGGGAGGAAGGAGAAAGTGAGTCTGTGGGTAGCCCTTCGCTGTGTCTTAAGAGGGATATAATGAACTAATCTTCGGGTATACAGTCCCTTCATGACGGCAAGGGAGCGAGGCGAGGCAGCAGGCATGGGTTTTGTCTGAGAAGGGGAACAGTAAACCTCCTAAAAATAAGAAAATACAGTCTCTTTGACCCATATTCTTGTCGTGTAAGGAAGCTCCCTATTACCTTTAGTGATTTTTTTTTACTTATAACAACTTACTGTCCTGCACTGTGCTACATAAATTCATCTAATATATCCAAAAACAAATCGAAAAATGAATCGCTAAGGAAGAAGGGCTAGGGAGCCTCTTTAACCGATGAGAATACGAACCTTTACCATGGTAGGGGGTCAGGGTGGGACAGCCAGCCTAGGGAGCCTTACGCTTCGTCTGAGGGTCGGAAGTGAGAGTGGGATATGTCAGCATTAATTTGACCTGCCAAGTCATGGCTGTTGGTTGGGACAGGTAGGGAAGGGGCAGGGGTAGGGAAGATAGGAAATAAGAGAGAACGAGAGAGAGAGAGAGAGGGGGGGGGAGTAATAAAACAGGGAAACGAGAGATAGAGAGAGAGGAGGGGGGGGCAGGAATAAAACAGGGAAACGAGAGAGAGAGAGAGAGAGAGAGAGAGAGAGAGAGAGAGAGAGAGAGAGAGAGAGAGAGAGAGAGAGAGAGAGAGAGAGAGAGAGAGAGAGAGAGAGAGAGAGAGGAGGGGGGGGCAGGAATAAAACAGGGAAACGAGACAGACAGACAGACAGACAGACAGACAGACAGACTGACAGACAGACAGACAGAGAGATACCCACCCTCTTCCCTCTCCTTTCCTTCCTTCCCTTTTCCTTCATTTTCCTAAGCTTTCCCTCCCTGTTTCTCCCCTCTCAGCACCTTTCCTCATTCTGCTCCCCACCATTTCCTTCCTTCCCTCTTCCATTCGTTCACCTTCTCCTTTACTATTATGCCTTTTAATATTCTATTCTTGTCATTTCCAAATAATATAATTTCAGCTTAAGAGTGACCCACCTGTAAAGGACATCCATTCATCTATCTTCTATCTATCTATCTATCTAGAATCCTTCCACTTCTAAGGGACTTTCCTAAGCTGAGGAATGTCTTCTAGGAAGAGCATGAGAAGTATTAGGGAAGACCTCATCAATTTAAAGTGCTTAATCTCTCCTTCTCCAGCTCTCTTCAACCCTCACTTCTTCCTCTTCCTCCTCCTCCTCCATTAGTTTCCCTTCTTCCCCTCCTCTCCCCCTTATCACTCGCCCTTTTCTCACTCCCTCATCCCTCCCCCATCAACCCCGGCTTACATCTCTACCTTTTCCCGCCCCATCAACTTTCCTTCCTCTCACCCCTATCACACGCCCTTCTCTCCCTCCACCACCCTTCCCTCTCCCCACTTCTTCTCCTCCCTCCCCCTACTCGTACAACCTCCCCTTTTCGCCCGTCACCCCACCCCCTTTCTCTCCTCCACCCCTCTCCTGTGGCCATAACTCAGGGTGTAACTACTGTAGAGGAGGCCGCGTGCGTGAGACGGCAACTTTTCAGAATGGTTCGTACCTGTTGGTCTGACCTGTTGTTTGGTTTCAGTGGAGGTCACGGGGAACGACTGAGGGCACGTCACGAAATGTATATGTAATAATATTATCATCATCATCATCATCATCATCATCATAATAATAATAACTTGAAAGCACTGAGAGAACGCATACCTCCGCCAATGCCATCGCCATTAAAAGGATCCGGATCCGCATCCTATATCTGGATCCGGATCCGCCCCCAAATTTAATAACTTCTTTCATGGTCCATGGTTCACCTTTCCACAAATTTCACTGAAATTCACTGAGAACTTTGGAGATACTGTGCGGGACACTCCGGATGGCCCATCCATCCACAAAATTTCATCAAAATCCGTTCAGAACTTTTTGAGTAATCCTGCTAACAGACAGACAGACAAACCAACCAACGCGGGGTAAAACATACCCTCCTTGGCGGAGATAATAGGTAAATTAATTAACATTTAACGTCACCTCATTTCCACGGCGCACTGTTAAACTCAAGTTTGAGAAGGTTCTGGAAAAAACAAAAATGAGACAAGCGTAAATTATAACCAGTCAGTCTCTCTCTCTCTCTCTCTCTCTCAGGGATGGTGATGGGAAAAGAGAAACGAGACAAGACAGGGAACTGGGAATATTACTTTACGTTAGGTAAACATTCAAAGAAATTACTTTACTAAAACCAAGAGAGTAAACTACTACGGAAAAAAAGAAATCGGTTAACACACACATCAGCAATAATTAAGTCAAAACGATTTAATAAGCTAACACAAAAACCTTTAATCTTAAAAAAAAAAAAAAAAAAGTTATATGACTAAAATATGAAAAGTATTAGCAATATGATATAGCAGTAGTAGTAGTAGTAGTAGTAGTAGTAGTAGTAGTGGCGATGGTGGTGGTGATCACAAGTAGTAGTAGTAGTGGCGATGGTGGTGGTGATCACAAGTAGTAGTAGTAGTAGTAGTAGGAGGAGGAGGAGGAGCAGCAGCAGTAGTAGGTTCTGCACTCTTCCGTTCTTTTTCCTGCAGAAAAGATATACGATAATTGATTTTTCGTAATTACGACCTTTACTGGAGGAGGAACAACACATTCGGGAAGACTGCATTTTCATTTCCTAGTCATTCCTGCGAAGGAGGGATTTTTTTTTTTTCTTTTTTTTAAGGAGGAAAGGAGGCACGCAGAGGAAAAAAGATAGAGCGAAGTCACAAACAGAAAGGAGAAAAAGAAATGGGAGAGAGAGGGGACATGGAACAGAAAGCAGAAAGACAGAAGAAAAGGACACCGAGGAATGGGAAAAAAAAAAAAGTTAAAAGAGAAAGTAAAGTGAGGAGTGAGATTATAGATGAATGGGAAGCGTCAATCCCAGCCTAGGCGTGTGGTGGCGGCTGGCAAGGGACGAGAGTGAAGTAGTTAATAGCACCGTGTTGATGTACAGTCAACAGCAGAAGTTCGCTCGCCTCCCCTGCCGCTCTATCATCTCTGAGATTCAGACTCGTGAATGCGAAGCAATGGACACAGGTGCATAGTATCGAAAACAGATGGCGTGGTGGGAGGTGGGGTTGGAAGAGAGGTGAAGGAGGATGAAGGACGGGGGACCATGCGGATTAAAGGTATGCGAACCAAAAGTAGTCAAATAAGACAATGAAACGTAAAAGATGAAAATCATATGATGTAAAGAGAGAGAGAGAGAGAGAGAAAGAATGGGAGTAGAATGAGTATGAAAGCGTGAGAGTGCTGGCGATACAGAATGAGGGAGAGTAAGAGAGCTGCACAAGCAAGAAGACAGAAGAAGGACCGATGAGATTCGCTATTAACTCGCTCCATGTTATCCAGTAACCCGCCACCATTCCCACAGCAGTGTAGTCTCAGTAAAATATATACTTCATATGATTTTCATCTTCTACGTTTCATTGTCTTATCTGACTACTTTTGGTTCGCATACCTTTAATCTGTATGGCCCCTCACCCTTCATCCTCCTTTACCTCTCTCCCAACCCCACATTCCACCACGCCATCTGTATGCGATACTATGCACCTGTGTCCATTGCTTCGCATTCACGAGTCTGAATTTCAGAGATGATAGAGCGGCATGGGAGGCGAGTGAACTTTTGCCGTTGACTGTACCACCTCAAGCCTTACTGGGGGTACTGTGGCAGAGTGAGCAGCGCCATACAGTGAACGTACGGTCACCATCATTAACTCTGTCGCCTTGCCTGCTTTTCTCTCCATGCACCTTTGAAACCCAGTGTGGTGAATCCGCAGCGACCGACAGTGATGACTTCATTTGGCCTCAGATCAGTGTCATAAGCGTCGTTTGTTGCAGGTCCACCACTCTGATTTTTTCTCTAGGTCGGTGGGCAGTGAGTTAGGAGAGGCGACAGGACTTTTGATGTCAGCTGCACATAGTAATTACAATCATGTGGCAGCCTCAGGAATTGTTAAACCCTTGAATCCAGTGAAATGCTGGTCCAATTTTATCACCTCCAGACGATGTACTTTACCATTGGGATGGCCTCTCTTGTAAGAAGTTTAATGAAGGGTATATCTAACCCCTTCAGTTCCTCAAGTCTTCATAAGCAAAATATAATAATCTTGAGATAGAAATGAAGGTCATGGGACTGAAGGGGTTAATTGCAAACTCTGGCATACTTCCTCACCCACATCTGACCTAGTTGGATGAAGCCCTGAAGCCCATCATTTCTCAAGAGAGGGATGGCTTCACACACATACCCGTATTCATATTCAAATGAGACAATTAACAACCAAATGAATCACATAAGAAAAATCCGTGATGTCGAGGTTAAAAAGGTGTTAAAGCAGCAAACGGTGGGGCACTTCGTAACCCTTTTTGTAAAAACGGCAGTTCCATTATTACATCAGTTTATTATCCCAATCTTGCCAAGTCCTTCCTCATCCCTCCCCTCAAAGCTATCAGCCCCCCGGGGAGTTAAGCAACATAAAACACTGAAGGCTGAGAAGTAAGGTATACGAGAACGCGCAGTGTGCTGAGGGCGAAAAGGTTGCTTTGAAGAGAGACAAAAATGACAGATTTCTTTAGGTGGAGAATGTGTTGTGGGAGGAAGGGTTGCTGTGAATAGGAGAAAAAAAATGCCGCGGATACTTTTAAGGTGGAGGGGCAAGGTATATGAAGGAGGGCAGTGTTTTATGCAAGAAAGAGTTGCTGTGAATATGGACAAAAATGCTGATACATCTCTTATCGGGTATAGCGTCAGGCAATATGTAAACAGATGGTAAGACAAATGCTTAGGTACGGAAACACGGTGAAAGTACATGATAACCACAGTGAATAGAGAAGCCTGACACAACCAGTACAGAAAGTGTGTGAGAGATGGGATAGGAACTATAATGAAGATATAAACAAAAGAGAGGGAGGAAGAGACACTTGTGGACAAAACGACTGCTGAGAGAGAGTGCGAGTCTACAGAGACACGAAGCGAAAGGGGCGAGGGAGAGGAGGGAGAGAAGGTTGAAGAATGGAGTAAGAGGGGAATAGAATCACAGTGGTCAGAGAATCCAAGAGAGTGAAAGGCGTGAATGGCACTGGATAGACTGAAATGAAGTGGTATAAGGAGCGACACACTGGGATTGATCTACGAGATTAGCATATTACAAGTCGGTCTTACTCTACGACCTCACTTTGATATAGCACGAAATGTAATATTTAGGCAGTTATTCCCCCCCCCTCTCTCTCTCTCTCACAAACACACACACACATGCACACACACATTTAAGACAGCAGACACATAAAACATACAAGTGTGGTCATGAAAATCCTATAAACATTCTCTCTCTCTCTCTCTCTCTCTTTCTTTCCTCGTCATTATCAGAGGCGAGAGGAGTCATTATCATTAATTAACACAGATCCCCTCATTATGACCTACCTTGTTCCCAATACTGAACTGATGAGCTGTCAAGGGGTTTTTAAAATATCACGGGGTTTTTAAAATAAATGCTAAATATTATTTGATTGATAATAATATTCAATAATATTGAAGAGCAGGGACAATGATCGTCTTACTAAATCAAGCAACGATTACTTTAAGCTGACTTCTTCGCACGGTTCTCTAAGAACGAGAATTTATAAACTTCCTCAACAGTACACAGCAGAGACTAATTACTCAATTGCTGTTTCTTAGTACTGTTAGCCTCTCGAGAAAGTTACTTCACCCCTGACAATAAATAACTAATACTAATAATAATATCAGGCTCTTGCTGGTGCTTAACTCCTAGGAGGCACAACGGATTTTAAGCTTAATACACAAGACTGGCCTAAGTACCAGTTATGAATAGCAAAACGTTTATGCAAGCTAGGAGCTATATAGAAAATAAGCTTAATTGTGGAGAAATGAAACAAGAGTTTACATTACATTAAGCTCAAGAAAAAGAACTGTTAAATTTATTGATTACAAAAATAAATTTAACGTTACATTTCAAATCAAATTAATGAGATCGCACTCACTCACTCACACACAAGCTAAATTCTTATGCATAGGAAAAACACCTTAATTAAACTCTTAAGACTAGGAAAACGAAAAGAAATACTGGTCGATGAATGCTGTGTATCACCCAATTCAAGGGTGGGAGCTTGGAGCTGTGGTCTTGGAGTCTGGGTGCTGCTGACCGCTCTCTCTCACACTTCTGGAGCACAGAACCTCTCTCCGTCAGAGCAAACACTGGACTGAGTAAACTCGTGAGAAAGAAATGGGAGCGATAGGCCGCATTTTTTAATGGTCGAGTGAGCGAAACGCGCCCAAAACAAATCACTCAGCGGAAGCGCTAATGTCTCACACAAAGACGATCACGTATGACTGAAAAATTGATTTGACAAAGCTTCCGTCCGAATGAGCACTTAACTGAACGATACACAGTGAGTTTTCCACTAATAGTTCGTGGCTTCTCACAAATGTCGCGAATTTGATTCGTGACATTACGCCCCTACAAAATTTAATTTTTTCCTTATGGGAAAAAATTTGTGGATATATATATATATATATATATATGTACACATCCTAACTCAGTCACACAAGATTCACACTGTGGTGTGTGTGCTATCCTACTACAGGAGAAAGTCGCAGTCGCCAGTGAGCAAAAAAAAACTCGTATTTACGTTAATAGAAGCAAGCTTGAGGGAAAAACTCTGTGACGACGGTGAAAAGTCTGTACTCAGGTCAAACTGAGCGAAAATTCGCTACATTTACACTGACAACTAATTGTTGTGTAGTGTGGTGTATGTAATACATGGTGTAGGTGTGACAGTTGTAGTGTAACTGTACCTACGTGTAAAATGACACAGTAAATAATAATATGGTGACAACGAAGGCAGAGGAGAAGAGGCGGCAGCGTGCGGCAGACGATCAGCTGGCCCGCACGGCAAAACTGCTACACCCATTGCTGTACCTGCAAAACCAATTAAGGTGGAGCATCAAAAGTGTCAATGAGACAAAATACTTATTAAGTTACAATTATTCTCTCTGCCTAGCAATCAGTACATGCTACGAAAAGTACGCTCTGGCTGAAAGATACAAGTGACAGACTAAGCTTCGTACATTCGAGGTCGCCATTAATTATAGCACACGATTACTGTCAGCAAGTTGAGAATCCTTGTGCAAACTCGGGTCTTCCATAGCCTCGAACTGCACACGGGTCCTCAACCTGTGCCTTAACCTACAGTACTTATATTAATATCGGGGAGCCGAGAATCCTTGTGCAAACTCGGGTCTTCCATAGCCTCGAGTCGCCTCTGTGGAGTTCTCACTTCCCCCTTTAACTACAATATTAATATCGGGGAGCTGAGAATCCTTGTGCAAACTCGGGTCTTCCATAGCCTCGAGTCGCCTCTGCGGAGTTCTCTCTCAAACTTCCCCCTTAACCTACAGTACTTATATTAGTATCGGGGAGCTGAGAATCCTTGTGCAAACTCGGGTCTTCCATAGCCTCAAGTCGCCTCTGCGGAATTCTCACTTCCCCCTTAACCTACAGTACTTATATTAGTGTCGGGGAGCTGAGAATCCTTGTGCAAACTCGAGTCTTCCATAGCCTCGAGTCGCCTCTGCGGAGTTCTCTCTCGAACTTCCCCCTTAACCTACAGTACTTATATTAGTATCGGGGAGCTGAGAATCCTTGTGCAAACTCGGGTCTTCCATAGCCTCGAGTCGCCTCTGCGGAGTTCTCTCTGCCACCTTAACCTACAGTACATGTGTATGTACAGGCCCTGGACATACTGTGTCCTGTGGGGCCAACAAGTGAGACGTCAGGTCTACACTTTTGACTGGGAACCAGGCTGGTCCTTGGATTACTCAAATTCTGAGGATGCCTATCACGGAACCCAGCATACAACAACTGCCCATGTTAGTCAGCAGTTAACAGGCGAGACATCAGGTCTGCACCAACGTTATCACTTCCCTTGATGTATCTCACAACAAGGTTAAACTGCTGTAAATACAGTGTCCAGTGTGTCAATCTTGCATTAGCCGTCTTGGTCGTGCTGAGACTAGTGAGTGGCATATGGTCAGTTTCCAGAGTAAATGATGCCCCAAATAAATAATAATAATATTTTTTAACACCATCAACCACAGCCAAGAGTTCTTTCTCAACAGTACTGTAATTCCTCTCGGCGGGTTTTAGCCTACGGCTGTGGTATGCCACTGGGAAGATTCCACCTTCCGATTCCTGCATCAATACGGCACCTACTCCATCTTGTGAAGCATCAGTGCGCAGTATGAAAGGTTTGCTGGAATCAGGCAACTGCAAGATAGGCTCCTTGCACAACATATTCTTGAGGGTGGCAAAAGATCTCTCTTGCACTTCTCCCAATTCAATGGTGTTTGGAGCATATTTCCATAGCACTTCGTACAACGGTTGGGCAATGAGTTGGGGATAAAACTCCTATAATATCCCACTAGGCCAAGAAATGCCCTAACCTGTTTCTTGGTCATGGGTCTCGGGGCTTCTCTAACCTTCCTGATCTTGTCACCCTGACACCTGCAGTGATTGTTGCCAACAATATGACCGAGGAATTCCACCTCACTGTGAGCAATCTTGCATTTGCTAGGCTTCACAGTCATGCTGAAACTCTGGAGTCTACTGAAGACAATTTCCAAGAGTCTGAGATGCTCCTCCAACGTGGTGGAATGAACGAGGACATCGTCAACGAACATCTCTACTCCTACAATACCATGGAGCACTTGTCTCATGGCACGATTGAATACTGCTGGGGAATTGGTAAGTCCAAATGGGAGGACTTTATACTGGTACAACCCCCTAGGAGTAGCAAAGGCAGTGAACTGACGACTCTCAGGATGAAGGGGAATCTGGAAGAATCCCTTCGCTAGGTCGAGCTTTGTGAAATATCGTGACCCTGCCAGCTTGGAGAAGATGGCAATATGGTCACCCATTGGCTCAGCATCCACTTTGGTGATTGCACTGAGCCTTCTATAGTCACCACAAATCCTGACTCCACCATCTTTCTTTCGGACTACTACCATCAGACTACAGTAAGGAGATGAGGACTTTTCGATAATGCCTGCAGTCTCCATGTCAGCAATTTCCTTATCTACTGCATCCTGTAGTCGCATGGGAATCGGATATGGCTTAACCTTTATAGGAACATTGCTGGTCAACTCAATTTTATGACACGCAACCTTTGCAAGTCTAGGTTGGTCTGAGAAGACATCAGCATACTGACAGAGCAGTGACCATAAGGCATTTTGGTCTCCTACTGCTAAGTCAGGGTTAAGTAAAACATCTCCGACAGTCTCTTCCTGACGGGACTGAGCGGTTAAGGGCTCGTCATCATGGTCATCAGCTGGGATCACCGCAGCTGCCCCGGTTTCTTCCAGTGGCTGGTCACTATCATCAGCTACTTGTAGGCCAGTCTCCTTGGGGTCTGACTCATGATAAGCCTTCAACATGTTAATGTAGAACCTTTTACGAAGATTCCCCATCTGAATTATGTAGCTGAGGTCTGAAATGCGCTCTGCTACATCAAATGGACCCTTCCACTGCGCCAACAACTTGTTCTGGGCAGTGGGGAGTAATACCAAGCATTTATCGCCTGGATTAAACTTCTGAAACTTTGCCTTCTTATCGTAATAAGCCTTTTGAACTTCACGCGCCTTGATCAGTTCTTCCTTAGCTAACTCGCACGTCGACTGGAGGCGGTCAGCCAAATCAAGGACGTAGGTGTAGGTGGTCTTGACTTCAGGTTCGGGTTCTTCATCGTCCCATAACTCACGAAGGACTTGAAGAGGGCCCCGGACCGACCTTCCATACACCAGTTCAAAGGGTGAGAATTTCAATGAATGCTGTGGGGCTTCTCGATAAGCAAACAGAAGAGGAGCAATGAACCGCGGCCATTCCTTTGGCTGTTCGGCGGTCATGCGCCTCAACATCTTCTTGAGAGGTCCATTGAACCTCTCACACAACCCGTTACACATGGGATGATACGGCGTAGTCCGTAAGCCTCGGATGGACAGCAACCTGAACGCTTCGTTCATCATTGCTGAAGTGAACTGCGAACCCCGGTCGCTTAAGACCTCCTTGGGGATACCTACACGACAGAACACTTCAATTAATGCCTCAGCAACAGTGACGGCCTCTATATTCTTAACCCGCGCCGTCCCGAGGACGTACTTCCACGTCCTCACGTTTTGTCACAGCCAGTCCCGAGGACGTACTTCAACGTCCTGCAATTGCAAGGTTCATAATTTCCACAAATTTCAAAATTCGCGGGAGATTTTCGTTTCGCCTGGGTACCCAAGCCTCCCCTACCTGCCGCCAGGCGGGCAGCGTCCTAGACCCCGCGTGACCCGCGCTCGCCCTTGTCTCGGTCACTCACCTGCCAGCAGTGACCCAGGTCAGACATGGCGCAGAAAGGTCTCTCAGATGAGCAAATTGCATCCGTCCTGGAAGCCTTCACTGGAGACAGTGATTCTCCACTCGATGATGATGTGGTGGATCGCGATTACGTCCAGCCAGAGGAAGAAATAAGTAGCAGTGATGAGGAGGTCCCTTCGCCCCGAAAATCGCGGTATGTGACATACCGTAAGGCAAGGGAAGGCCAGGCTGCTCCCCAACCACGTGCACAGCTATCTCTCCATCACGATTCTGATCAGGACGAGGATGAGGACGATGAGGATGACGGAGGGCTAGGACGTGATATCGCCGAGTGGTTGGGAAAGGAAAAAATATCACCACGTGGATCAGAAGGTGGGGCGAGACGACACCTAAGGTATGGTTCAAGTACTTTGTCTGGGGAAGTAGCAAGTGGTGTGGTGGGATTGCTGGGAGAAAGGGAAAGTGTTGTGGCGGCAGCGCAGGGTGAAAGTGAGAGTGGTGTGGGGGTAGTGCGGGGTGAAGGGGCCATTGGTGGGAGGGAGGCAGCACGAGCACGTGGTGCTCGTAGGCCTAGGGGAGAGGAGGTTGAGTCACTCCCAAGCACTTCTTTCGCCCCTGAATATGCCCAAACTTCCTCCCCACAGCCCCAGGATGTGGGGAAAGGAAAGAAAGGAAAGGGAAAGGGTAAAGGAAAAGGGAGAGGGAAGAGAAGTGCGAGTGATGAGAGGCGCCGCTCTCCACCTCCCCAACCTCCCCCACCACCCACACCGACCCACCCAGACGAAGGGGCCGATGGTGACGTGGCTGGAGACGGTGGTGTCACGTGGAACTGGGAGGATGGGAGTAATTTTACTCCCATCATTCACCGGTTCACTGAGGAGTGGCGGTCAGGTTGCACGGCTCCAGGTGTAAATGCTGGATCGTCACGTTTAGATTTTTTCAATTTGTTTTTTGATGAGGCGTTTGTTGGGCGCATAGTAGAGGAGACGAATATATTTTCACAATCCCAGCGCCTTGAAAGTGAACGCCTAGGAACCACTAGCAAGCATGCAGAACAGTATGACTTTCCCGTGACTATATCAGAGATGTTCCTATTTTTGGCCCTGGTAATCTTGATGGGTGTGGTGAAGAAAAATCAAATTCCTGCCTATTGGACAACGGACCCAATCATTCTAACACCTTTCTTTGGAAAGGTGATGGGTCGTAATAGATTTCAGTTTATTCTCGGCCGCCTCCACTTTTTTGATGCAGATGATCCAGCCAATGCAAATAACACCGATAAAATGAGGAGAATTAGGCTGGTATTTGATCATTTACGGGAAATGTTCCGCTCCTCATTTTATCCCTACAGAGACCTCGTCATAGACGAGAGTCTTGTGTTGTGGAGAGGCAATATTTCCTTTAGGCAGTATATACCCAGCAAGAGACACCGTTTCGGGTTCAAGATGTTTGTTATGTGTGACTGTAAGACTGGTTATGTGCAAGACATAGTCTTGTACACGGGCGCACCTGAACAGATATAATAGAAGATCGGAGTATAGGACTCTCTGGGGCCGTGGTGAAGACAATGATAGAAGAGTACCTTCATCGTGGTCATGTTTTGTACCTGGACAACTGGTACACTAGCCCTCTTCTCGCTAGGTTCCTCCACCAACACGACACCGGAGTCTGTGGTACAGTCAAGAGAAACCGTCGCCATATGGTCAAGATAGGGAGGAAACTTGACAAGAATGAGGTGGTTTTCTTCCAGGCCAATAACATCCTGGCAACCCTGTGGAACCACAACAGGGAAGTTTGCCTCCTATCAACTGTTCACAGCCCCTGATGCACCGCACAGACTCCATGGATCACCGTAGCGAGAGGAGGCGCAACGTATGGAAACCAGAGTCTGTACTTGCCTATAATCTGAACATGAGGCAAGTTGATCAGTCAGACTCGATGATTTCAAGTGTTGACTGTGCCAGGACAACGATGAAGTGGTACAAGAAACTCTTTTTCCACTTGCTCGACATCACGGTCCTGAACGCCCACTACCTGCACGCAATGACCACCGGAGTATCCGAGACCTTTGAGGGGTTTGTGAGGGAGCTGGCACGTGAAATAATCGCCAAGCATGCCCAGGAAAGACCCCCACACCGCCCCCGCGCCCCCCGTGCTGCTCAGACTCCCCTACGTCTTGCAGCCCGCCACTACCCCAGCGCAATCCCTTCCGAACCAAACCGTCGTAAACCCCAGCGTCGCTGCCATGTATGTAAGCACTCGACAGTCAGACCATCAACGCAGAGAAAAGACACAAGATACGAGTGTGTCGAGTGCAATGTTGCGTTGTGCCTTCAGCCTTGTTTCAAGGAATATCATAATCTCGTACACTTCTGAAACTGTGTGGGAAGGCGAAATGACGCTCATGATAATGGTAAGGCCAGTCAGTAGGTGCTAAGTCAAATATAAAGTTGAAACGGGTGTTATTTTTTCAGAAAAGTAATGTATAAGATGAGAATTAGTGTAAGTGGAAAGAATTGTTATCAAAACTACACCCACTGTGTAAATCTGGTCAGTAAATATGTGATAGCAAGGAAATAAAGTGGAAACGCGTGTAATGTTAGCATGAATAAAACGTATAAGTTGAACATTACTGTAAGTTGTCATAATTGATGTCACGAGTACACCCACATTCTGGTCAGTAAGTATGTGATAGGAATTATATACAGTGGATGATGTTGTAATGTTAGTAGTAAGGTATTTTATAAGTTGATTACTTGTGTAAGATGAAACAAATGATATCGCGATAACACTCCCTGTGTAAGTACGCGCAAATATGACGCTAAGTTCCATCGTACGTTCAGAAATGATGTAATATCAATTATATCAAGTGTTTACATGTGCAATGTTAGTGTAGAATAATTATATAAGTAAAAAAATAGGTTGTAAGTTGAATTAGTTGTCATAGCGACTTCACCGTGTGTGTTACTATGCGCTAATATTACGCTATATATTTACGTAAGGCCTGAAATAATCTCAAAACAGTTATATAAAGTTGAAAAGTGTATAATAATATTAGAAAGGTATTATGTTAGTAGAAAAAGCACAATACGAGTTGAAACATCAGTCACAGCGAGTTCACTCACTACGTAATTTAGCGCTAGCATTACGCTAAATGTTATCAAAAGGCCTGTGAATACGTAAAAACAGTTCAATATATTGTAAAATGGTATAATGTTATTGTAGAAGTATTATGTAAGTAAAAAAAATTATATGTATCATGATTTTAGAATGTTAGCGATTCATGGGAACCAAGTTGGCCGATTTTGCTCGTTTCTCACGATGGTACAATGGTTATTTCTGCTCTATTTTTGTATAAAATCCAATATACTCTTTTATCACATGTTTTTATGTTTGTAATAAATTCATTTCTACTTACTTTCATTGGTTTCCCAAACTTATAATACCATAGAAAACGTTTGATGCTCACACCGCATAGGGAGAACACGGGGCCAGGTGGGACGAACGCATACCTGGTTAAGCTAATTAGGGACCCCAGGGACCACTTTCTTTGCCACCGGCCATTGTTTCTGACCAAAAGCGAAAGTTTAAGCAAAAAAAAAAAAGGTCAAAAATTGCCCGGGATTGGGGGGTACCAGTGGTCGAAAAGTTGCCGGGACGGGGCGGGTTAAGGGCCATGGCTTCAGGCCACCGTGTGCTGAAATCAACAATAGTGAGGATATACTTTGATCCATCACTAGCTCTAGGAGAGATTGGCCCAACTATGTCAACTGCTACTCTCTCGAACGGTTCAGAGATTATGGGCATTGGTTTCAATGGCGCAGGACGGACACGTCCCCGGTCCGTGGTACGCTGACACACATCACAGGAACGTACGAGCCTCGTTATTTCCCGTCCCATTCCTGGCCAGAAAAAGTCAGCATGGATGCGGTCAGAGGTCTTCTTTTGACCATGTGACCTCCCATCGCTGAACAGTGACCTAATTCAAACACTGCTCGGCGATACTTTGCAGGAACGACAAACTGCAGTCGAACCTCACCCTGGGGTGTCTGTGACTCACGGTACAGCCGTCCTCGCTTACGAAGGAACCTGGCTTGTCCTCCCCGTGAATACTTGATCACTTTACCCTCCAGCTTCTTACACACTGAGGCAAGCGTCGAGTCAGTCTGTTGCTCTTGGACAACATCTTGACTACGAATCAGATCTTGCGGCATTGCGACGGTCAACGGAGTGACGCGATTTGGAGACTTGGCCATGGCTCATGTTACCGCAGCAGCCGAAGTCTGAGTAGCAACATCTATGGTGCAACTATTTTTGACACCATAAATGTTTCCTACAATGAGGTCAAATAGAGGTTCTGGCATGACAACTGCAAGTGTCGTAACAGTATAAAATGGAGATGCCACCTGGATACGTGCCTCAGGGAACAATCTCATTGACCCATCAATAAGTCTAACTTAGATCTGTCGACCTGTATACTCATCAGGCCGAACTAAACTCTGCTTAACAGAGCAACCTGAGGAACCATTGTCCCTCAGAACATTTACAGAAACACCTCCCACAGACCCTGGCTGAACAAGAAAGGCAGTGTTGCTGGTGGAAGGGTCTGAGGAGGTAGCAGCCAGTCATTCATGAGACTGTGGAACAACCGATGCAGCAAACGTGGCGCCCTGGGAACTAGGTGTCTGAGGAGAGTTCATGGTCAGAGGGGGACTTGTGAACTGTTGGGAAGTACCTGTACTGGTAGAGATGGCACCACCGGGTACTTGTTGTGGAATGAAGGCTGCATTTGCCTCCTGCCTCTGATACACTAATTGACCTGACTGAGGGTTACGTGGCTTGTCCTTGTATTGCTGCTGCTGCTTGGGGAACTGCTTCTGGTTGGGGTGCTTGTTGTACCGCTTCCAAGCAGGCTGCTGTGTATTTTGCCCCTGGTCCTTCTGCGGTTTGCTTGGACCTTGGCTATTATTCTGAGAACGGCCTTGGTGCTGGGATTCACTCTGAGACGATTTCCCAGATTTATCAGGTTTTCTGTTCCAGGTGTTTTGCTTACGAGTTTGATACCCGTATGCAGTAAAGAATGCGTCAGCCTTTTCTGCCATTTGGCTGGCATCTTTCACCTGGCAGATCTTAAGCTGTGCTATGAGCTCAGCAGGCCATGACCTCTCTAGCTGTGTACGCAGCATAAAGTCAATTATCCCCTCACACGTGGAAGGAGTTTCATCTTTCTCCATCCACTCATTTAAGTAAGCAGTGAGACGATCAAGGAACTGAACAGCTGTCTCCTTGTCTTGGAGACGAGCTCGCATGAACTGAACTTTGGCGTCGTCTACTGTGAGACCATACGCCTTAATGAGTGCAGCTTTCATCATCTCATACGTGAGATTGTCTCCAAAAATTCTGTGGAGAATATCGAGGGCAGGGCCCTCAAATAAACTAAGAAATTGGAGCCGCTTAGCTGCCTCATCCAGTTGATACATGTCTGCCATGTCCTCAAAACGAGCTATGTACAGCTCAATTCGCTCGCCTTCCTTGTATGAAGGAAGCTTGATGCATGGGGTCGCCAGGACATGTGTAGGAAGAGCGCTAGTGGAGCTTGGATTAACTGCACCAGATGTGTCTGAAGTCAAGGAATCTCGCTTGAGCTTCAGCACTTCAAGTTCATGTTTTTCGCGTGCGTCTCACTCGGCACGTTCGTGTTCTCGTTCTCTGTCTCGTTGTTCACGCTCGTATTCGCGTTGTTCTCGCTCGTATTCACTCTCCTTTTCGCGTTCCTCACGCTGTTCTCGCTCGTATTCCCGCTGTTCTCAGTCGTGTTCGCGTTGTTCTCGCTCATATTCGCGCTGAGTCTTACGCTTTTCACGGGCATCATTCTCGCGCTGCTGCTCCTGATTATGCCGTGAGAGTATATACTCTTTAATTTCGGTTGGGTCCGAAAGACCCATTTCTTTGGCTTCCTGTAAAAATAAAGTGGTAGCCATGACGCTAATTCACTAAGCAAACCGAAACTGAGTACTGACTGCTTTGCAAACGAATGCTAATAATACAAATAAAGAATCCAGACACAAGCTAGTGGTGACCAGTCTTATCTAGTTAACTGGCAAAAATAAAGCAAAAATGCAAATGACTGGGAAGACTCAATAATTAACACAATGGGTACGGCGGCTACCCAGGAGCAAATAGAATCGTCTGACGTTACCAAAAATAAGTACTAAATAGAGTTAAGTACTCTATGGATTAGTAAAGCAAAAATTCACTTGCTAAATTAACGGTGAACACCAGTAAACTTGTGCCTATAAACTTTAATTATAAATTCCTAAATATGAACGAGTGAGTACTACCTCGTGAATAGCTTTAGAGCTAGAAGTTAATATCCTGGAATGAGGTCGCCAATTGTCACGAGGTTTTTAAAATATCACGGGGTTTTTAAAATAAATGCTAAATATTATTTAATTGATAATAATATTCAATAATATTGAAGAGCAGGGACAATGATCGTCTTACTAAATCAAGCAACGATTACTTTACGCTGACTTCTTCGCACGATTCTCTAAGAACGAGAATTTATAAACTTCCTCAACAGTACACAGCAGAGACTAATTACTCAATTGCTGTTTCTTAGTACTGTTAGCCTCTCGAGAAAGTTACTTCACCCCTGACAATAAATAACTAATACTAATAATAATATCAGGCTCTTGCTGGTGCTTAACTCCTAGGAGGCACAACGGATTTTAAGCTTAATACACAAGACTGGCCTAAGTACCAGTTATGAATAGCAAAACGTTTATGCAAGCTAGGAGCTATATAGAAAATAAGCTTAATTGTGGAGAAATGAAACAAGAGTTTACATTACATTAAGCTCAAGAAAAAGAACTGTTAAATTTATTGATTACAAAAATAAATTTAACGTTACATTTCAAATCAAATTAATGAGATCGCACTCACTCACTCACACACAAGCTAAATTCTTATGCCTAGGAAAAACACCTTAATTAAACTCTTAAGACTAGGAAAACGAAAAGAATTACTGGTCGATGAATGCTGTGTATCACCCAATTCAAGGGTGGGAGCTTGGAGCTGTGGTCTTGGAGTCTGGGTGCTGCTGACCTCTCTCTCTCACACTTCTGGAGCACAGAACCTCTCTCCGTCAGAGCAAACACTGGACTGAGTAAACTCGTGAGAAAGGAATGGGAGCGATAGGCCCGCATTTTTTAACGGTTGAGTGAGCGAAACGCGCCCAAAACAAATCGCTCAGCGGAAGCACTAATGTCTCACACAAAGACGATCACGTATGACAATGAAAAATTGATTTGACAAAGCTTCCGTCCGAATGAGCGGTTAACTGAACGATACACAGTGAGTTTTCCACTAATAGTTCGTGGCTTCTCACAAAAGGGAAATGTCGCGAATTTGATTCGTGACATGAGCCCTTACTATTCCTTGGTAGGGCCTTATTCTGTTGTCTGACTGCCAAGTATTCCATCCAACCCCCACAGAGACAAGTCTGTGCACTTGTAATAATTGGTTAGATGACAGCGTGACGGACGGATGGATGGATGGATGGATGGATGGTGTGTGTGTGTGTGTGTGTGTGTGTGTGTGTGTGTGTGTGTGTGTGTGTGTGTGTGTGTGTGTGTGTGTGTGTGTGTGAGATTTATTTCTTAGTTTCTTGTAGAAATGAATTGGAATTGGGGGAAGAGCTCAGAGTATGTAGCATAGCACAGCGGATTGGATACGAGAGAAATGTCAGTGGAAGAAAAATATTACAGAAACAGAACAGATGAGATGTGTGAGGACAGGGTCGCATACATACTAGTTAAGGCCACCACTTGTGGGCGAGTTCCCGGAGATGTATAAATGGCCGTCGGCTTACAGACATGACAAAATTTAATGAAAATATTCGGTCAAAAAACACCAGGAGTGATACTGAGGGTGACTGTGTTCACAAATCTCATTCGCTGCTGTTCTAGGCGAATACTAAGGTAATCGTACGAGAGTTCTGGAAATCTCTGGTTTGCATCACAGAGCGTATGTGATGTAATGCAGCGAAAATTATGTCAACAACACAAAACCACCACTTGATCATCATGGCTTGCTTATCGAATGCCACCTCACATGGTCTGGTCTGAGTATCATGAGTTAGTCAAAAAGTGAGGTGGGAGGGCAAAGTGTGCAGTATGGATACACATTCCTCCATCAGTACTAATTATAAATAGTTACTGCGTAAAACAGTGCTAGAGAGTGATGCCTTCATGCGGTAGCTCCACTGACCGGGTTATACAAACGTTCCTCAGCTCCCTATCACCAGAAAGGCGGATGGGACTACAATTACCCTTATTATTACGTTAGGCAAAGCCCAAATGAATTGGTGTTCTCTGTCTCGGTCTCTGTATTTAGCGCGACGTTGGGGTCATCTCGGGGGTAATCAGAGTAAACGGGAAAGTGAAGGAGAGGGATGGAAAGTAGGGAGGAACAGGGAAAGAGCCAAGAGAAAAAAATGGAAGAGGGGAGGGCGAAGAGGGATAGAAGGAAAAGTAAAGAAAGAAAAGGGGAAGTGGCGACAGAAACGGGATAGTGCAAAGAAGGGAGAAAGGAGCGAAGAAAGGAAAGGGGATATGTGGATATCGGAGTAGAATGGGAGGAGAGACAGGAGAATACCACAGGACAGTAACAGAACATTATAATGAAGAAGTTGAAGGAACTGGAATGAGAGGAAGGGAAGGAGGGTATGGAAGAGGAGAGAAGTGGACTGGAGATGCGAGAGAGTGAACTTATTCTGGGTGTAGAAAGTTGGCGTGGGAGGAAGTGATAAAAGGATAAGAACAGGGCAAAAAGAAAAAAGAGAGAAGGTAAAGTGGCTGGCAAGAGGGAGAGTCAACAAGGGGATGGAGAGAGAGGAAGTGAAGTTGGGAGACTGTCACCGCCATCTTGGATTAATTTTTGGAATCTAGCAACGACTATACACATAGACAGAGGGAAAGAGAATCATTATACAAAGAACATGTGTATATAATGTTGTGAGTGATACAGTGAACCAAGTGAGTTCTCCATGATTTGTATACTGCTAGCATACTTGCAGTGTTGTATTTCACCCTGCCTCACCCTACCAACTGAAGCTTTACTGTGTCCTGTGTCCTTCACCTACCCTGCCACCATCTCAACAAATTGGAAGTCACGTAAAAATTGATGCTTGTATATTTTATAACTGTGTATTTAGAGACTGGCTTGCTAGAAGAGATTTTGCTTAAGAACACCTGTGGATGATACTAACTGTGCAACTGTGGACATTAAATATCATGGAAAATGGTGTTGTAACTAGTTAGATAATAAGGTCATGGAACTTTGAGGGATAATTTTTACTAATGAGATATATATTTCCTAAAAATAGATGTTACCGACAATTAATGAATAAACGCAAACTAGAGTGAGATGTACTGGTGGTCAAGGCAGGATTTATGGGTTCATCCGATACCCACACAACGTAACCACACTACCCGTCGTGTTGGCCTGCGACGGACAGCTTTAACATGGGCAGAGGTCGGGTGGTGTATCTTGGGTTTCACTTTCGTAACTTGTGGTGAAGGGGGTGGCAGGGTGATTCATGTATTTACCTATCTATTGCCACACGAGCAATCTTACACTTTATCTAGGATGGCTGCTGCAAAACACTTCCGGGCTCCTCTATTTCGTATATTTTTTTTTAATTTGTTCATTTTCTTTTAAGGCACGACTTTCGGGTGTTTTCTGGTCCGTGTTTTCTTTATTCTATTAATAAAAAAATTGCCACTACTCTACTACATCACACCACCCTATCCCCTCCTGACTCATATGCTGTGTGCTCATTCCTTATATCCATCAGTCAAGTTATGGGGATTTCTCTGTTCCTTCTGCCCTCAATTCCGAATTGGAACACCACCAGCAGCAAATCACAGGCCACGACATTGTTGAACAGCGGTGTGGTCCTCAGGGGAGAAGGGAGTTAGGGTGATGGCGATAGGGAAGGCGGAGAGGAGGGATAAGAAAGGGGGAAAGAGAGAGAGGGTGAGTGAGAAAGAGGAAATCTGGAATGGATAATGTGGGAGAGGTAGGGAAAGAGAGAAAGGATGGATGAAGGAAGAGGAAGAGACAGTGAGGACAAAAGGGCTGGAAAACGAGAAGGGGAGGAGGGGAGAATTCGAACAAAGAGGAGAATATGAAGGCAAAACTGCAGAGAAGAACGAGAGATGAAATCTAGGAAAGTGGAAGTAAAATGGTAGAGAAAATGGGGCAGGGGATATTTGGGAAAGAGAGAGACATAGAGCAGGAGGAGAATAGGGACAAGGAGGAGAGGGACATGGAGAAAGATTGGTCAGAAGTATGGGTAATGAAGAGGAACTGGGTGATAAACGAGACTGAGAAAGTGGAATGCAAATGGAAAGTAGGGAAGATAACACACGAGAAGAGAGAGGATGGAGAGGGTAAAAAATGAGGAGAGACGGGAGACGAGTTAATAAATAATGAGGAAGACGGGATTTGCGAAAGGGGAAACAGAGAGTAGAATATCTATGGCAGATGATACCAGAGGTAAAGATGAAGAGAATGACACGGGAGAAAATGATGAGGGATGCAAGTAAACAAAAAAAAATTGCCCTTGAAAATAAGGAGGAGGCCCAGCTTCGTAACTTAGGTAATTTTATGCAAGATTAAATAAAGGGGACACAAAAATGAAGCAAAAATCTTCTCTTCCTAAATGTCTTATGGTTCATGAAGACACTCAAGCCACGACAACGTATGTTAAAGAAAAGGAGTATCACCCATGTTATGTCCAACTCTCCTCCAAGTGTTAATCCATACTCCTTGTATTTCATTCACACAATTGATCATACCTCGATCTGGCCACAGTCTGTCTTTCCCACTGTTTATGAATTATTTTTTAACGCAATGTGTCTAGGAAAATCAATATAACTTGTTCTTGGCTCTGACTTCCTTTATGAGAACTTTCATTAGAAGTAACAAGCCTTCTAGACTCTGAGCCTTGAGTTTCCTTTTCTAAATAAAAGAAAAAAAAAAACTTGCGAGCATCTCAGTATAGGATTCAGTTTTTAAATGAAAAAGCACAGTTAGAGGCAAACAGTGAACAACCTGATGCAGAGAATGGATGTGACATGAAGTCGAGTTATGTACGTTTTCACTGCAGCCTCACAATTCTCAACCCTTCATCTTCAACTGTACTGGGGAAACTTCATCCATCATCACCACCAAATTTATATCAACATAATCAACATTATGTTAGCCTAATCATGTGAACCTATCACAGCTCAGAAAATCAATACCGATATTGCTAAAACACGCTTGGAAATGTATGAGACGGTGTCCGAGTATTAATCTCATCATTATATGGACACTCTCTAAAACCGAAAATCATCTGTTCTAGGAAAATTGAAGTAATCGTTATCAGGGAATAAACATTTATACCCCGTTAGCAATGTGGGTTCTCTGCTCCGGTGGATAAAATAAGGAAAAACGATACAAATGCCATCTTAGCTACTGGGTTTATGGCCGTTTGTTTCACAGTCTTTCAGTCAAGCTGTCGCTCCAGAACTGAACACATTTATTTGGATTTTGTTCCAATTATTTATACAGTAATATATATATATATAGATATATATATATATATATATATATATATATATATATATATATATAGAGAGAGAGAGAGAGAGAGAGAGAGAGAGAGAGAGAGAGAGAGAGAGAGAGAGAGAGAGAGAGAGAGAGTACTGAAGGTATTAAGGACGCAGAAACAACTGCAATCCCAAAATTACTTGAAAACTGACGTGCTATCTTCACTGGATGGCCTGTCTTCTGGACGGGTAAAGAAACTCCCTAACACCTCTTCTTTAGCGATTTATTATTGGATATGGCTGGTTAGTATCATTTTCTACGTAAGTCATGAACAGTATGGCAATACTGCGGGGATTTATATAGCAGAAGAGGAGTGTACGGTGTGGTATGCAAAATAAGTCACTTAAGGAGAGGTGTTAGGCGACTTCTTTACGCGACGAGAACACCAGCCCTAACCTGTTCATAGCACATTATACTTGACAGCTTTCCTTTTCCGGTTTCTAGATCCTAACCAGACAGATATGATATGGCACGATGGAGTAGAAACGATAAACCCATACCGAAGGCATTCTTCACCGACCAGTGTCAAAAGAAGAGCCAGTGTGTTGTCGGGAACGGGTATTTAGAGTACAACTGTTGTTTGACGACGTGTAAATACTTGGGACCTCACGAGTGTGTATGTAAATGAGAGTGCTTGTTGTACCTTTGTGTGTGTGTGTGTGTGTGTGTGTGTGTGTGTGTGTGTGTGTGTGTGTGTTCGCACTTTAAAATTAAACTTCACTGACTGCCTAGTGCAACAATATAAGAGCGAATTCGAAGGAAGGAGGAGGCGAGGTAGGCCAAGGAGAAGGTGGAGAGAGATGGTGGATGAATGTGTGAGGAAGAGAGGTTTGGAATTCGGTGAGGCTAGTGAAGTGACAGGAGATCGAGCTGGCTGGATGAATTTTGTGAGGAGATGTGCATGATCAGGGATTTTTGGCACCCCTTTTTAACGTGGCAGCGTCTGGATTGACTCTGTCGGATACGATATGTGAAGCTACAGAACGTGGTGAATGTTTTTGGTGTATCCGATAGAACCAGGATTCCAGGGGCTTGAATGATGAGTGAATGGAAGCGTGGCCCATTGGATTGGGCAATTTTGGGTTGTCTGGACATTGCTACTCCTCACCCTGCCCTTGGGTGGGAAAGGAGGTCCGGATGGTGATGATGATATATATATATATATATATATATATATATATATATATATATATATATATATATATATATATATATATATATATATATATATAATACACATCCTTAGAACATCTTACTGCCTGTAATGCAAATTCCAAAGGCAAGTCCGGAACATACAAGTTTAGTTGAGAGGATCACTTATCAATACTTCATTTCAAAATTTCAAACATTTTTTCCCCTTATTAACTCCCTCACTCATTTGTCATTATTTACTCCTTCATCCATTTTTTTCCACTGAGAGTTAACGCCTGATCTCTCTCTCTCTCTCTCTCTCTCTCTCTCTCTCTCTCTCTCTCTCTCTCTCTCTTACCAAACGGTAGTAGTGACATAAATGTAAAGACCATTGTCGCCGAAGAGCAAGAGTTAATAACGAGAACTAATAAAAATATTCATATTGTGCAGACATAATTACACACACATACACACACAAAGAAAACTACAGCAGGGTGAGGAAACCAGATGGCGGAAAATGAGTTCGTCCCCACCCCTCTCCCGCTTAAAAACTGCCTACAGAAGCACTCAGACAGCAAGCGCAGGCTCCGTTCTGATTTCTGAAGAGCGTCTCCGGGACTGAGAAACAGCCAGCCAGAAAGTATCTTACCATCAAGGGAACATAACAACAGCCGAAATAGGAAGGGAGACTCATCTCTATATGACAGACAAAAGTAAGGTGTGTGTGGATGATTCACAGACAGATGAGGGCAGTTTCCCAATGATCGGGCATGGATAAGTTCAGTCATGTACAATGAACTGTTATCGCATTGCGTAGCTAGTTAGGAAAAGGAACGATGTACCGATGGCACTGTCAAGATGGTTGTGCGATGAACCTGATTACATGGGAAAAACCTGAGTGGTGATAGGTATGACGGAGGCATTGGTGGGATGCTGAATGCCTGCATGGCCACCTTATTTACACGGCAAACTTTATACATGTACCTGGTGACCAATACGGTCCTCACCAATTCCTCACTCATCATTACTCCCTCTCACCACACAAAAACTCCCTCCTTTCCCTTACATATCGTACTCGTCCCCTCCATCTCTCAACCTCATGTCATCTCCTGAACTTAACTGTGCAAGCGGCGTGGTTATCTATCTATCTATCTACAGTATATACCTAGGCTGCTTCCCCCAAGGAAAAGGAGGTAGCCGAGACAGGACGACACACTCCCCATTTACTCATCCATTCAAACACATTCATTCGCATCTTAGCCCCAAAGGGGAGAAGGGACAGATCCTCACCGCACTACACCGCACAAGGGTCAACTGCGCAGTGCAATCAGTGACATCCGCAGCAGGGCCTGACAGCAGAGCTGGTTTACCCCTGCCACATCATAATAGACCCATCCCCTTACCCGCACCTGACCTGATTAGCCAATCAGACCAAATGCAGGAGAATATCCCCTCAGGGCTGCGTCATCATTTATTCATTCACAATTTCTCTCCATTTATTTCTGTCACGCACAGCCATTCTTCCTTGCTCAACAGACATTCCTCCTCACATCCAGTGCTCTCTTCACACTGTCCATCCATCCTATTCGTGGTCTCCCGCTCAGCCTTACACCTCTCACATTAGATCTAGTTATTTTTTCACCAATCGCTCATTATCCATTCTCTCCATATGCCCAAACCATCGCAACACCCTCTGCTCTCCTCTACCACCCTTACAACACCATCCATACAAATATTAAACAACCAAGGCGACATCACACATCCCTGTCGCAGTCCAACTCTCACGGGAAACCAGTCACTCACAGCATTTCCCACTCTTACACACGCTCTACTATTTACATAAAAACTTTTCACCCCTTTTAGTAACCTACCATCAAGTCCATACAATCTTAAAACAATCCACAAAGCCTCCCTATCAATTCTATCATACGCTTTCTCTAAATCCGTGAATGCCCAAAACACATCCTTGCCTTTTGCTAAATACTTTTCACACATTTGTCTCACAGCGAACACCTGATCCACGCATCCCCTCTCTCTCCTAAAGCCACACTACTCATCACCAATCACTCCCTCTGTACCCTCTCTAACTCTCATAATTAACACTGTACCATACACCTTACCCAAATCACTCAACAGACTTATACCCCTAAAGCTAGTACATTCATACTTATCACCCTTGCCTTTATATAATGGGACCACACAAGCACTTGCCCAGTCAATTGGCACCATACCTTTCACAAAGCACACATTCAACAATCTTACTAACCAGTCAACAAAAGTCACTCCATCACCCTTCAGGCATTCCACAACACACCCATCCATACCTGCAGCTTTCCCTATTTTCAACTCCTTTACTGCCTTCTCCACCTCCTCCTTCGTGATCAAAGAATCATTCAACTCTCCCAACACATTTATTCCTCGCACCCTTCCATCCACCACAATCTCAGCCACCCTTTCCTCCTCTACAGTTAACAATCTTTCAAAATACTCTGCCCGTCTCTTCCTTACTGCATCCATCTCAATCAACATCCTTCCAACCTCTGCTTTTACTCGCTCTTCCTTCCCAGACTCTCCCTTTCGCACCCTTTTCACCTCCTTCCAGAACATTTTCTTATGCTGTTGAAAATTCTCAGTCAGCCACCTACCCCACCTCTCATCTGCTGCCACTTTAGTATGATGCACAGCCCTTCTCGTCCTATTCCTCTTTTCCTTATACCTCTCATATGGCACCTCATCCTTCCTCTTCAGCCACACTTCATATGCATGTCTCTTCTCAGCCACAGCCATACTTACTTCCTCGCACCACCATTCACTTCCTTTTCTTACACCACCACCCACACGTTTTACACCACACACCTCTTCTGCATGCCCCACCACAGCACTCTTAAACAACTGCCATTCCTCCTCCAGACTCCCATTTTCCTGATCTTTCACTGCGTTCCACTCATCTTTCCATTTCTCCTGATACTCTATCATTTTCTCTCTTTTATCCAACTCATTCACTTTCAAAACCTCCCTGCCACACCTAACCCTCCTACCTCTCACTCATCTCTTACCTACTCTTAACTTTCCCTCCACCAGGTAGTGGTCAGACATACCTCCACCCTCCCCTCTCAGAACTCTCACATCCAAGAATCTTCCCATTACATTCCTAGACACAACCACATAGTCCATCAGTGCTTTATCCACAACCATTCCACTCTCCTGTCTCATCCATGTATACTGTCACGGGGTTTTTTAAATAAATGCAAAATTAAATGATAATTCTCAATAATACTGAAGAGCAGGGACAATGAATTGTCTTGCTAAATTAAGCAATGATTACTTTATGCCGGCCCGCTTCGCCGACTCTCTCAGAACGAGAATTTATAAACTTTCTCAACAGTACACAGCAGAGACTAATTACTCACAATTGCTGTTTATTAGTACTGTTAGCCTCTGGAGAAAGTGACTCCACCCCTGACAATAAATAACTAATACTATTAATAATATCAGGTTCTTGCTGATGTGTAACTCCTAGAAGGCACAACGGATTTTAAGCTTAACAACAAGACTGGCCTAAGTACCAGTTATGAATAGCAAAGTGCTTATGCAAACTAGGAGCTATAAGGGAAATAAGCTTAATTATGGAGAAATGAAACACGAGTTTACATTACATTAAGCTCAAAGAAAAAGAACTGTTAAATTTATTAATTACAAAGAAATAAATTTAACGTTACATTTCAAAATGAATTCAAAATAATGAGATTGCACTCACTCACTCACTCAAAAGCTAAATTCTTAAACCTAGGAAAAGCACGTTAACTAAACTCTTAAGTCTAGGAAAACGAAAAGAAAATACTGCTCAATGTAGCGTATCACCAAGGAAGAGTGGGAGCCTGGAGAACTGTAGTCTAGTGAAGTCTGGGTGCTAGATGACCTCTCTCACTCTCAGTACTGGAGCACAGAATCTCACTCCGTCGCGACAGACAAAAGACTGAATTCAAATACGGTGTGTGGTAGGATGCGTGGCCAACGGTTGAGGCAAGCAGGGGCGAACAATAAAGAAACAATAGTATCGCTCAGTAGAGCACTTAATGACATGCATTAGATCGGTCACTTTTGAAACAGTGACAAATGTTTTGAAAAAAGTATACCACTGAAATGGAGAGAGAAACGGTTAAGTGAACGATACACAGTGAGTTTTCCACTAACAGTTCGTGGTTTCTCACAAAAGGAAAATGTTCGAATTTGATTCGTGACATTACGCCCCTACAAAATGAAATTTTTTCCTTATGGGAAAAAATTTGTGGATATACATAGGTACACATCCTAACTCATTCACACAAGATTCACACTGTGGTGTGTGTGCTATCCTGCTACAGGAGAAAATCACTATCGCCAATGAGCGTAAAAACCTCATATTTACGTTAATAGAGGCAAGCTTGAGGGAAAAAACTCAGTGACGACAGTGAAAATCTTGTACTCAGGTCAAACTGAGCGAAAGTTTGCTACATTTACACTGACAACTAATTGTTGTGTAGCGTGGTGTATGTGATACACGGTGTAGGTGTGACAGTTGTAGTGTAACTGTACCTACGTGTAAAATGATAGTAAATATTAATACTATGGCGACGACGAAGGCAGAGAAGAGGCGGCAGTGTGCGGCAGACGATCAGCTGGCCCGCACAGCAAAACTGCTACACCCATCACTGTACCTGCAAAATCAATTAAGGTGGAGCATGAAAAGTGTCAATGAGGCAAAAATTCTTATTACATTACAATTACTCTGCCTAGCAATCAGTACATGCTACGAAAGGTACGCTCTAGCTGAAAAATACGAGTGACAGCCTAAGCTTCGTACATTCGAGGTCGCCATCAATATATTAGGTACATTATTAACCAGGAAACGTAGTCCCTGGATGCCGTTGGTCTCGAGGACTCGAGTAGTTTACTGGTTAAACTTAACTCTACACTTACGATTAGTGTCGGCAAGTTGAGAATCCTTATGCAAACTCAGGCTCGTGTGTCCGCAGACAAAGCCTCGAACTGCACACGGGTCCTCAACCTCTGCCTTAAGCTAGTGCCTACATTAATATTGGGGAGCTGAGAATCCTTGTGCAAACTCGGGCTCGTGTGTCCGCAGAAACAGCCTCGAGTCGCCTCTGCGGGTTTCTCTCTCGAATTTCCCCCTTAACCTACAGTACTTATATTAATATCGCGGAGCTGAGAATCCTTGTGCAAACTCAGGCTCGTGTGTCCGCAGACACAGCCTCGAGTCGCCTCTGCGGGGTTCTCTCTCGAACTTCTCCCTTAAGCTACAGTACTTATATTAATATTGGGGAGCTGAGAATCTTTGCACAAACTCGGGCTCGTGTGTCCGCAGACACAGCCTCGAGTCGCCTCTGTGGGGTTCTCTCTCGAACTTCCCCCTTAACCTACGGAACACGTGTATACATGTATGTACAGGCCCTGGATATACTGTGTCCTGTGGGGCCAACGGATGAGATGTCAGGTTTACACTTTTAACTGGGAACCAGGCTGGACCTTGGATTACTCAAATCTCTGAGGCCGCCTATCTTACGGAACCCAGCATACAACAGTTACTAGTTAGTAAGCAGTTAGTAGGTGAGACATCAGGTCTACACCCACATTACCACTACCCTGTCTCTCAACTGACTCAGAGATTACGGGTGTGGTTACAAATGGCACAGAAAGGACATGTCCCTGATTAGTGGTGTTACTTTGACACACACTGCAGGAACGCACAAAACTATCTATGTCTCGTCCCATCCCTGGCCAGAAAAAGTCAGCTCGGATACGGCCCTGGGTCTTCCTTTTGCCCATGTGACCTCCTGAGGCTGAACAATGACCCCATTCTAACACTGCTAGGCGGTACTTGGCTGGAACGACAAACTGCAGTCGAACCTCGCCCTCGGGTGTTCGTGACTCACGGTAGAGCCGTCCTTGTTTATGAAGGAAATTGGCTCGACCTCCCTGTGAATACTTAATCACTCGACCCTTTTGTTTCTTCCGCACGGCAGCAAGTGTCAGGTCAGAATGTTGTTCTTGAACAACAATTTGGCTACACATCAGATCTTGCGGCGATTCAATGGTCACAGGGGTGACACAGTCTAGAGCCTCAGCCATGGCTCGTGTTACTGTAGCTGAAGTCTGAGTAGCGTCATCTTCGGTGCAACTATCCTTGGCACCGGGAATTTGCCTACGATTACGTCAAATAAAGGTTCTGGCATGACAACTGCGAGTGTCGTACCAGTATAAAATGGAGATGCCACATGGATACATGCCTCAGGGAACAATCTCACTGATCCATCAATAAGGTTTGCATGGATCTGTCGACCTGTGTACTGCTCAGGCCGAACTAGACTCTGCTTGACAGAGCAACCTGAGGATCCATTATCTCGCAGGACCTTCACAGGAATGCCTCCCACAAACCCTGGCTGAACAAGGAAGGTACTGTCACCTGTGGGAGGGCCTGTGGAGGAAGCAGCTAGCCACTCATGAGGCTGCTGAATAACTGATGCGGCAAACATTGTGCCTTGTGGATTAGATACTCGAGGGGTCGTACTCACTGCCTGTGGAGATGGAACATTGGCCATCTGTGGAGGGGGGTTCACTGTCACTGTGGGACTAGTGAACTGTGGGGGAGTACCCGTACTGGTAGGGACGCGACCACCGTGCTGCTGCCGAGGAATGAAGGCTGCGTTTGCTTCCTGCCTCCTATTCACTTGAGCTGGTGGTGAAAAGGACAGTCCCGACGGTCGGTTGCGTGGCTGATACTGCTGCTGGTTAGGGTACCTGTTGTACCTCTTCCACTCAGGTTTCTGAGTGTTTTGCCCCTGGTCCTTCCTCTGCGGTTTTGGACCTTGGCCATTATTCTGAGAACGGCCTTGGTGCTGGGAGTCAGTCTGAGACGGCTTCCCAGACTTGGCAGTATCTTTTCTGCTGTTCCTGATTATGCCGTGAGAGTATGTACTCCTTAATTTCAGTTGGGTCCGTAAGACCCATATCTTTGGCTTCCCTTAAAAATACGGTGGTAGCCATGTCGCTAATTTACTAAGCAAGCCGAAACTGAGTACTGACTGCTGTTTCGCAATAATAAACACAAGTAAAGAATACAGACACAAGCTAGTGGTGACCAGTCTTATCTAGTTAACTGGAAAAGAATAAAGCAAAAATGCAAATGACTGGGAAGACTCAATAATTAACGCAATGGGTATGGCGACTTCCCAGGAGCGAATAAAATCGTCTGGCGTTACCAAGAATAAAGTACTAAATAGAGTTAAGTACTCTATGGATTAATAAAGCAGAAATTCACTTGCTAAACTAACGGTAAACACCAGTAAGCTTGTGCCTATAAACTTTAATGATAAATACCTAAATATGAACGAGTGAGTATTTTCTCGTGAATAGCTTTAGAGCTAGGAGTTAATATCCTGGAATGAGGTCGCCAATTGTCACTGGGTTTTTAAAATAAATGCAAAATTAAATGATAATTCTCAATAATACTGAAGAGCAGAGACAATGAATTGTCTTGCTAAATTAAGCAATGATTACTTTATGCCGGCCCGCTTTGCCGACTCTCTCAGAACGAGAATTTATAAACTTTCTCAACAGTACACAGCAGAGACTAATTACTCACAATTGCTGTTTATTAGTACTGTTAGCCTCTGGAGAAAGTGACTCCACCCCTGACAATAAATAACTAATACTATTAATAATATCAGGTTCTTGCTGATGCGTAACTCCTAGAAGGCACAACGGATTTTAAGCTTAACAAGACTGACCTAAGTACCAGTTATGAATAGCAAAGCGTTTATGCAAGCTAGGAGGTAAAAGGAAATAAGCTTAATTTTGGAGAAATGAAACACGAGTTTACGTTACATTAAGCTCAAAGAAAAAGAACTGTTTAATTTATTAATTACAAAGAAATAAATTTAACGTTACATTTCAAAATGAATTCAAAATAATGAGATTGCACTCACTCACTCACTCAAAAGCTAAATCCTTAAACCTAGGAGAAGCACCTTAACTAAACTCTTAAGTCTAGGAAAACGAAAAGAAAATACGGGTCATTGTAGCGTATCACTAAGGAAGGGTGGGAGCCTGGAGAACTGTAGTCTAGTGGAGTCTGGGTGCTAGATGACCTCTCTCACTCTCCTACTGAAGCACAGAACCTCACTCCATCGCGACAGACAAAAGACTGAATTCAAATACGATGTGTGGTAGGATGCGTGGCCAACGGTTGAGGCAAGCAGGGGCGAACAATAAAGAAACAATAGTATCGCTCAGTAGAGCACTTAATGATGTGCATTATATCGGACACTTTTGAAACAGTGACGAATGTTTTGAAAAAAGTATACCACCGAAATGGAGAGAGAAACGGTTAACTGAACGATACACAGTAAGTTTTCCACTAATAGTTCGGGGTTTCTCACAAAAGGAAAATGTCGCGAATTTGATTCGTGACATATACTTAAAAATATCTTTCTTCTCGAACAGCGTATTTCCAATCACCATATCTCGCTCAACACACATCCCTATCATTCGTTCCCCATTTTCATTTCTTCCAGGCACACCATGCATACCAACTACACCTTCAACTGCTACATTTCCCACTCTAGCATTCAGATCTCCCATCATTACCACATTCACATTCGCTCCAAAACTCTGCAGACATTCATCAACATCATTCCAGAAAGACTCCCTCTCTTCTTCATCCGTGTCACTACCAGGCCCATATGCACTCACAAACACCCACAACTCACGTTCAAATTTCGCTTTCACCCACATCAGTCTCGATGACACCTCCTTCCATTCAATCACACACTGCTGTACTTCCTGACTCACTAACAAGGCCATACCTTCTCTTGCCCTTCTTCTATCAACACCTGACAATCTTACATTCACACTTCCAAACATAGACTCACCCTTCCCATTCATCTTCGTTTCACTCAAAGCTAACACATCCAACTTTCTTATCACAAACATTCTCACAATCTCTTCCCTTTTAGCCTCAATCGTACTACATCCACGCACATTCATAGACCCAATTTTCAGGATACAGGGATAACTCAATCCCCCATCCCTTTCTCTAGCCTGTCTCTTTTTAGGAACTAAAAAACAGAGCAGGGGGTCCCTAGTCCCCTCACCCCGCCCCTTTTAGTCGCTTTTTACGACACGCAGGGAATACGGTGGCAGTATTCTTCCTAACACAACCTGGTCGCAGAGTAGTAGTACCACCCCATAGTGCGGCCAGATGTGTCCCCCCCGCCACAGGGGGCGTGGTTATAAAATGCAATTAGCTCCAAAGAGCATCATCAACTAATTAAAGACCTTAATCTCCTGAGATAGCAATCTTGATCAAGGCTTCAACTTCCCTTGATCGTCCCATCCCGTAAATTTTCATTATGACATCAGTTCAGTTGGACCCACCTTCAAGTTACTTTTGTGGCTGCGCATTACCAGCGTCTCCGTTGTTTTGAGTAACCCGAGTCTGTGTGTTCAGATTCTCTCTCTCTCTCTCTCTCTCTCTCTCTCTCTCTCTCTCTCTCTCTCTCTCTCCCTCACATCTATCTATCTATCTACACACACACACACACACACACACACACACACACACACACACACATATATATATATATATATATATATATATATATATATATATATATATATATAGATATATAGATATATAGAGATATAGATATAGATATATATATATATATATATATATATATATATATATATATATATATATATATATATATATATATATATATATAAAGGCTGGATTCAGCACTTTGGAAAGGGGGGAACGTGATTCCAAGGGGATTTTTCACAAATTTGAATTCATGTTGACCCATTACCAAAAACCTCAAAATTTATAACCAAATCCCGATGTACACTGAACTGATTCTATGATGACATTTGTGTAAGATATTTACTGCACATACTTTAGTACTTAACACTGGTCTTTTATTTCATGAAGTTACTGAACTGACAAAAGTGTACGGTGGGTGGCGAGTGTAAGCCTCCACGCCCCCACTCCAAAATTCGTGCCTGAATATGGTGCAGGAATATCTTGTATAATTCTTTGGATGATATCAATTACGAACTCTTCAAATTCTTTCCCACTCCAGAGCTCGACAGGAGACGTTATAAAGCAGCTTTTCGCCATAGAAGAGGGAAGTGGAGGAGTTGGTTCTGGTCGAAACCGTGATTTATGTGTGTGTGTGTGTGTGTGTGTGTGTGTGTGTGTGTGTGTGTGTGTGTGTGTGTGTGTTCTTACTTAATTGTTCTTACCTAATTGTATCTTTACAGGAATGAGTCAAGCTCGTACTGTCCCGTGTCTTAAACCATATTTATCGTACATATCCTTAAATTTGTGAATTGTTTTGGCACACACTATTTCATTCGGTAGTGCATTCCATTGATCAATTGCTCTGTTTGGGAAACTGAATTTCCTTACGTCTTTATCACCTCTCTTCTTATGCAGTTTTTTGCAGTGCCCTCTTGTTGATGCTTCTCCATATGTTAAGTAATCATTTATGTCTATTTTCTCCTTCCCTGATATGCACTTATATAGCATTATCATGTCACCTCTTTTCCTTCTTTCCTATAGTGTTGGTAGATTCAGTTTATTTAATCTTTCTTCGTAGCTTAGGTCCCTTAAGCTTGGTATCCATCTTGTAGCGGCCCTTTGAACTTTTTCAATCTTGTCTATGTGTTTTTAGAGATGAGGACTCCAGACTACTGATGCATATTCCAGGGTTGGTCTAATGAATGATGTTATTATCCTTCTTAGCATGTCTTCATTTATGTATGTGAATGCTATTCTCATATTTGCAAGCAGTGTATACATGTGCCGTACCTTCTTGCTGATGTGGTCAGCCGGAGATAGTCTGTTATTAATAATCACACCTAGGTCCTTCTCTCTTTCTGATGTGTATAGGGTTTTATTTCCTAACTTATAATCCCAATCAGGTCTTTTTCCACTTTTACCAAACTTGATTACATGACACTTGTCCACATTGAATTCCATTTGCCATGTATTACTCCACTCATAAAGTTTATTTAATTCTTCTTGTAGCTCTTTACAAGAGTCTGCGTTAGTAATTCTCCTTTGTATTTTTGCATCATCTGCAAACGTATTCAGATAGCTCTCATTTCCAGTGTTACTGTTTATATCATTTATATACACTAAAAACATGATTGGTGCCAGCACTGAACCCTGTGGTACTCCACTAGTCACTTCTTTCCATGATGAGTACTGTAGTTTCCTCTTAGTACTGTTCTCATTTCTCTTTTTATGAGAAAATCTTGCATCCAACAAAACAGTTTGCCTCAAATTCCTACTTGATGGTACAGTTTCCATAAAAGTCTTTGGTGTGGTACTGTGTCAAAAGCATTCTTGAAATCTAAATAGAAACTGTCCACCCATCATTCTCTTTCCTGTATTGTGTTTGTTACTCTGTCATAGTAGCTCAACAGATTAGTTACACATGACTTTCCTTTTCTGAAACCAAACTGTCTTTCTGTTATCATACTGTGTTCTTCTAGATGATTTACCCAAGCTTTTCTTATAAGCTTTTCTAATACCTTGCTTACAACACTGGTCAGTGATACTGGTCGGTAGTTGAGTGGATTTTGTCTATTTCCTTTCTTAAATAAGGGGACAATATTTGCTTTTTTCCAAATATCAGGCAGTTTACCTTGACTCAAGGATTTCTTGAAAATTAAAAATAATGGTTTACTTAACTCCTTTGCACATTCTCGTAGTACCCAACATGAAATTTCATCAGGACCACTTGCTTTTCCTCTGTCTAATCTACTTAACTCCTCCTGTATTACTTTTTCTGCTATTTGTATATCTGGTAGTATGTGTGGACATGCATGTTCCACATAGTCCCTCTCAAAATTTTTTCCTTCTGTAAAAACTAATTGGAAATTCTTATTTAGTGCTTCACAAATATCTTTCTCTTGTGTATAAGTGATTCCCTCGTCTGTAATGGATTGTATTATATCTTTTACTTTGGTTTTGCTTCTGATATAGCTGTAAAACAGCTTTGGTTGATCACTACTTTTATTTATTATATCCTCCTCAAACTGTTTTTGAGCTTCCCTCCTTATTCTTGTATAATCGTTTCTTGCCTGTTTGTAATTATTATACGCCCTTTCACTATTGTGTCTTCTGTATCTATTCCACAACAAATCTCTTCTTTCTTTTGATTTTTTACATTCTGTATTGAACCATTTCTGTATTTTCTTATCTGCTTCTTTGTGCTGTGAGATGTACTTCTGGACTCCTATTTCATAAAATTCACAGAATTTTTTATATACAGGATTTAAATCTTGTCCTCTAAGCTCATTTTCCCAATCAACTTTTGAGAAATACTTCTTTAGGTCTTGATAATTTCCCTTTTTATAGTTTAGGCTCTTTTTGTAACTTTCATTGCTGTTAACTATGTCATATGCTATCCTGAAGTTTTAATTTAGTACTGCATGATCGCTTTTGCCGAGTGGAGGGTAATATATTAAACTGTCAATATCATTTTCTTGCCTAGTAAATATTAGATCTAGCACTGAAGGTACATCGAGTCCTCTTTTTCTGGTGGTTTCCCTCACATGTTGCGTTAGGAAAAACTCTTGCACGAGATCCAGGAGCTTTTGGTCCCAACAGCTTTCTTGGCTAATTATATCTAGAGTATTCCAGTTTATATTTGTATTGAAATCCCCAGTTAGTATAATTCTTTCTGATTTCTCTTCCATTTTATGTAGTAATGTTCTTAAACTCTGAATTGTACTCTCTGCCAGGTCCTCATATTCGTCTCTTTCCCATGTGTTTCATCTGGGTGGCATGTACAAATTGGCTACAATTACTTTACCTTCAGATGTGTTGATCTCTACTGCAATCAGTTCTACTTGTGATGGTATATCTAGTTTTATTTCATTGAATTTTAGATTTTTCTTAGTTATTATTATAATTCCTCCTCCTTTTTTTAAATTTCTGTCTCTTCTCCATATATTGTATTCCTCTAAGTTTAGTATGTCATTGGATATCCTTGGTATTAATTTTGTTTCAGTTAGGCATATTATTTGTGGTTCATTTTCTCTAACATAATCATTCATCTCTAGTAATTTAGATACCATTCCATCCACATTTGAGTACATCAACTTTATCATCTTGTTTATATACTTCTCATGACATGGTTTTACTATCTTCCTCCTTTTTATTCCATGCTGTTTGTGTACCACTTTCGTACCTGCGATCCTATTATTTTGTACAAAAAAATTCTTCTCCTCTTCTGATCTTCCCTTATTTTTTGTTTTTGCTTCCTCCCTTTTCTCTTTCAGTAATTCCAGTTCCTCTTGTGTTAGGCATCTTTTTATCCATACATTTTTGAACTCCTCTTTTTCCATAAGATTCTTTGCATTTTATAGTATCTCCTCCACAGTGTTTACACTCTGGAAAGTCACCTTTAGAGGTCTTGTCCTGCTGTTCTCGTATTTCCCTAACCTTTTGTGTTCCTCTATGTCTTTACTACAGATTTCCTCTGATACTTCTTTCAGTAAACTCATTACATTTGCCATCTCCTTTTTGTCTCTTGTGATCTTGTTTTTTACTTCTTCCTCTTCTATACCAGTGATTACTATAGATTTGTTTATATCTATTGAATCTCTGACTAACTTTGGATTGTTTTGGATTATTCTTTTCACTTCCTGTTTAATGCTTTTTTCCTCCACCCTTGTTTCTAAGTCTTTCTTTACTTTCACCATTTCAGCATACGTGGTTTCCACATCATTTTTGTAGCTTTGCACAGCTTCATTCACCTGTGTTATCTTCTCATTATCACTGCTTTGGTCTATCAGACTGCTTACTTGCCTAATTGTCTCTGTGTCATTTTTGAACTCTTCCATAACACTCTCGTGATTGACTACTGTACTTGCCATTTCACTCATTTTCTTCCTAAGGGTACTCAATTCCACTGTTAATTCACTGATGGTTGTGTCTTTCTTGTTGGCCTCCCTTCCTAGTTTTTCTATTTCTTCCTTTTGCAAGTGCATCTGCATCTTTATTTCATCAATTTCATTTTTGGAAGCCATTTCTAGTTTGTGTACATGTTCAACCAGTCTGTTGTGAGTCTCCACTTCAACCAGTTCTTGGTAGAAATCATCATTTTGCTTTCTACCTTTATCACTTTTCTTTTCCAAATTTGCTCTACTAAAGTATGTATCCATTTTGCAATACTAAAAGTACAGAGTATGTACTTACATTCCCCGTGCTGCTGTAAACAAACCTCAGCTGACTAAGCGCATTTTTTCATCTTCGTTTTCTTTTCTGTTTGAACAAGTCTTGTTTAACGTTCTTCTTATTTTTTTTTTCTTTTAATAATGAAAAATCATTTAGTCTAACCTGGTACAGAGCTTGACTCATACAAAGATACTAATTTAGGTAATGCCACTGGCCGTGTTGGTTCGGTACGGAGCGCCAATGTCGCACGTCTGCCTCCTTTAACTGCCTGTGTGTGTGTGTGTGTGTGTGTGTGTGTGTGTGTGTGTGTGTGTGTGTGTGTGTGTGTGTGTGTGTGTGCAAGGAGGGAAAGGGGGCGTTTCTCACAATCAGGTACGCCATCTAATATTCACATAATATTAGTCAGATGTAATCCAACCACCTTTACCTAAGCCTCTTATAAACAACCAAGTATGGGGCAAGAAATCCAAAGTCTACACATCACTGTTCCCTACCGTACTTCTACCCACCCCGCCCTTGAGTTACTATAAGAGAGACTGCTTAAGATCGAGTAACGTTGACAGCCGCCATTAAGTGACCAAGTCTGACGCATGGAAGCATGTTGAAGTCTTTATAAATGAATAAGCGAACATTGCCCTGGCCAAAGCCATCTCACACGCTCTTACCCATGACTCATCAACACGAGTAGTGATAAGGTGAGTGTGAGAGAGGACGGGGCGATATTGTCGATGTATTAGGTCTTGTGAAGGAAACACACACACACACACACACACACACACACATACACAGAGGCAGTTAAAGGAGGCAGACGTGCGACATCGGCGCTCCGTACCGAACCAACACGGCCAGTGGCATTACCTAAATTAGTATCTTTGTATGAGTCAAGCTCTGTACCAGGTTAGACTAATGATTTTTCATTATTAAAAGAAAAAAAAAATAAGGAAAAGGTTAAACAAGACTTGTTCAAACAGAAAAGAGAACCAAGACGAAAGAAATCGCTTAGTCAGCTAAGGTTTGTTTACAGCAGCACGGGGAATGTAAGTACATACCCTGTACTTTTAGTATTGCAAAATGGATACATACTTTAGTAAAGCAAATTTGGAAAAGAAAAGGGATAAAGGTAGAAAGCAAAATGATGATATCTACCAAGAACTGGTTGAAGTAGAGACTCACAACAGACTGGTTGAACGTGTACACAGACTAGAAATGGCTTTCAAAAATGAAATTGATGAAATAAAGAAGCAGATGCACTTGCAAAAGGAAGAAATAGGAAAACTAGTAAGGGAGGCCAACTAGAAAAACACAACCATCAGTGAACTAACAGTGGAATTGAGTACCCTTAGGAAGAAAATGAGTGAAATGGCAAGTACAGTAGTCAATCACGAGAGTGTTATGGAAGAGTTCAAAAATGACACAGAGACAATTAGGCAAGTAAGCAGTCTGATAGACCAAAGCAGTGATAATGAGAAGATAACACAGGTGAATGAAGCTGTGCAAAGCTACAAAAATGATGTGGAAACCACGTATGCTGAAATGGTGAAAGTAAAGAAAGACTTAGAAACAAGGGTGGAGGAAAAAAGCATTAAACAGGAAGTGAAAAGAATAATCCAAAACAATCCAAAGTTAGTCAGAGATTCAGTAGATATAAACAAATCTATAGTAATCACTGGTATAGAAGAGGAAGAAGTAAAAAACAAGATCACAAGAGACAAAAAGGAGATGGCAAATGTAATGAGCTTACTGAAAGAAGTATCAGAGGAAATCTGTAGTAAAGATATAGAGGAACACAAAAGGTTAGGGAAATACGAGGACAGCAGGACAAGACCTCTAAAGGTGACTTTCCAGAGTGTAAACACTGTGGAGGATATACTAAAAAATGCAATGAATCTTATGCAAAAAGAGGAGTTCAAAAATGTATGGATAAAAAGATGCCTAACACAAGAGGAACTAGAATTACTGAAAGAGAAAAGGGAGGAAGCAAAAACAAAAAATGAGGGAAGATCAGAAGAGGAGAAGAAGAAATTTTTTTTTACAAAGGAATAGGATTGCAGGTATGAAAGTGGTACACAAACAAGATGGAATAAAAAGGAGGAAGATAGTAAAACCATGTCATGACAAGTATATAAACAAGATGATGAAGTTGATGTACTCAAATGTGGATGGAATGATATCTAAATTACTAGAGATGAATGATTATGTCAGAGAAAATGAACCACAAATGATATGCCTAAATGAAACAAAATTAACACAAGGATAACCAATGACATACTAAACTTAGAGGAATACAATATATGGAGAAGAGACAGAAATTTAAAAAAAGGAGGAGGAATTATAATATTAACTAAGAAAAATTTAAAAGTCAATGAAATAAAACTAGATATACCATTACAAGTAGAAGTGATTGCAGTAGAGATCAACACATCTGAAGGGAAAGTAATTGTAGCCAATTTGTACATGCCACCCAGATCAAACACAAGGGAAAGAGACGAATATGAGGACCTGGCAGAGAGTACAATTCAGGGTTTAAGATCATTACTACATAATATGGAAGACAAATCGGAAAGAATTATACTAACTGGAGATTTCAATACAAATATAAATTGGAATACTCTAGATATAATTAGCCAAGAAAGCTGTTGGGACCAAAAGCTCCTGGATCTCGTGCAAGAGTTTTTCCTAACGCAACATGTGAGGGAAACCACCAGAAAAAGAGGACTCGATGTACCTTCAGTGCTAGATCTAATATTTACTAGGCAAGAAAATGATATTGACAGTTATATACCCTCCACTCGGCAAAAGCGATCATGCAGTACTAAATTACAACTTCAGGATAGCATATGACATAGATAACAGCAATAAAAGTTACAAAAAGAGCCTAAACTATAAAAAGGGAAATTATCAAGACCTAAAGAAGTATTTCTTAGAAGTTGATTGGGAAAATGAGCTTAGAGGACAAGATTTACATGCTGTATATAAAAAATTCTGTGAATTTTATGAAATAGGAGTCCAGAAGTACATCCCACAGCACAAAGAAGCAGATAAGAAAATACGGAAATGGTTCAATACAGAATGTAAAAAATCAAAAGAAAGAAGAGATTTGTTGCGGAATAGATACAGAAGACACAATAGTGAAAGGGCGTATAATAATTACAAACAGGCAAGAAACGATTATACAAGAATAAGGAGGGAAGCCCAAAAACAGTTTGAGGAGGATATAATAAATAAAAGTAGTGATCAACCAAAGCTGTTTTACAGCTATATCAGAGGCAAAACCAAAGTAAAAGATATAATACAATCCATTACGGACGAGGGAATCACTTATACACAAGAGAAAGATATTTGTGAAGCACTAAATAAGAATTTCCAATTAGTTTTACAGAAGGAAAAAATTTTGAGAGGGACTATGTGGAACATGCATGTCCACACATACTACCAGATATACAAATAGCAGAAAAAATAATACAGGAGGAGTTAAGTAAATTAGACAGAGGAAAAGCAAGTGGTCCTGATGAAATTTCATGTTGGGTACTACGAGAATGTGCAAAGGAGTTAAGTAAACCATTATTTTTAATTTTCAAGAAATCCTTGAGTCAAGGTAAACTACCTGATATTTGGAAAAAAAATCAAAAGAAAGGAAAAATAGACAAAATCCACTCAACTACCGACCAATATCACTGACCAGTGTTGTAAGCAAGGTATTAGAAAAGCTTATAAGAAAAGCTTGGGTAAATCATCTAGAAGAACACAGTATGATAACAGAAAGACAGTTTGGTTTCAGAAAAGGAAAGTCATGTGTAACTAATCTGTTGAGCTACTATGACAAAGTAACAAACACAATACAGGAAAGAGAAGGATGGGTGGACAGTATCTATTTAGATTTCAAGAAAGCTTTTGACACAGTACCACACCAAAGACTTTTATGGAAACTGTACCATCAAGGAGGAATTTGAGGCAAACTGTTTTGTTGGATGCAAGATTTTCTCATAAAAAGAGAAATGAGAACAGTACTAAGAGGAAACTACAGTACTCATCATGGAAAGAAGTGACTACTAGAGTACCACAGGGTTCAGTGCTGGCACCAATCATGTTTATAGTGTATATAAATGATATAAACAGTAATACTGGAAATGAGAGCTATCTGAATACGTTTGCAGATGATGCAAAAATACAAAGGAGAATTACTAACGCAGACTCTTGTGAAGAGCTACAAGAAGAATTAAATAAACTTCATGAATGGAGTAATACATGGCAAATGGAATTCAATGGACAAATGTCATGTAATCAAGTTTGGTAAAAGTGGAAAAAGACCTGATTGGGATTATAAGTTAGGAAATAAAACCCTATACACATCAGAAAGAGAGAAGGACCTAGGTGTGATTATCAGTAACAGACTATCTCCGGCTGACCACATCAGCGAGAAGGTACGGAACATGTATACACTGCTTGCAAATATGAGAATAGCATTCACATACATAATGAAGACATGCTAAGAAGGATAATAACATCATTCATTAGACCAACCCTGGAATATGCATCAGTAGTCTGGAGTCCCCATCTCAAAAAACACATAGACAAGATTGAAAAAGTTCAAAGGGCCGCTACAAGATGGATACCAAGCTTAAGGGACCTAAGCTACGAAGAAAGATTAAATAAACTGAATCTACCAACACTACAGGAAAGAAGGAAAAGAGGTGACATGATATTGCTATATAAGTGCATATCAGGGAAGGAGAAAATAGACATAAATGATTACTTAACATATGGAGAAGCATCAGCAAGAGGACACTGCAAAAAACTGCATAAGAAGAGAGGTGATAAAGACGTAAGGAAATTCAGTTTCCCAAACAGAGCAATTGATCAATGGAATGCACTACCGAATGAAACAGTGTGTGCCAAAACAATTCACAAATTTAAGGATATGTACGATAAATATGGTTCAAGACACGGGACAGTACGAGCTTGACTCATTCCTGTAAAGATACAATTAGATAAGAACACACACACACACACACACACACACACACACACACACACAAACAAATCACCCGCTCTTCCTTCGCGAACGCGGGTGTAATCATATTTCCTAAGTCACGACACACTGGCAGCGGGAGACATTGAAAATTACATGAGGAATACTCTGTGTATATCGAAGAGGAAATGCAATACTAATAGTGAAGGTTAATAAAAGTAATGATAATACTACTATACGGTCAACCTGGTGCTTTGTAAATAATCCTATATTGACCAAAGTAATCAGTAACATTTTAATTTTGTAACTACAAGACGATATTTTTTCATATTAGGAGTGGCGTTTTCTCGTTTATGGTTATATATGTCGATCTACGTTCCTGGTGAAGAACGCTATCACGTGGTGGCACTGATAGTACCGCCAGTGGGCTTGTCCGGTAATATTAAAGTCTCTCAGCTTTCTCCCTATCCCCTGGAAAGTGGATGGTGATTGCAAGAGTGTAGCTTCAGCTTGCAGTCCACTGGGTTCAAGTTCAGATAAACCTGGGATTGCAACATTTCTAGTATTATAACAGTCTCCTGTAACTCCCTCACGACGACCGAATCATTTCCATTTTACCCCCTATGGCCTGACGATATTACTGCTTGAGAGACCTGGCGTGAAGTTACACTGACTAAGCGATCAAGTAAGGCATGTTGTTGTTCTAAGACTCTACACGACGAGGGATCACTAATGTGTCAGTATTCTAGGTTATGTGTAGTTATCAGGCGAGTAATACAAATGCTGAACGTGACACACAATACTGCATGTTGTAGCTAACAAGAGTATTGGTCTGCTTTTAATCTAGTGTAAATCCTGATCAGGGAGGATAATAATGGATATCCTGAACGCGACAGATATTACGCGATAAAAAAGTTACAACGCCATGAATATTACGAGTAATTCAAGGAATAAACGGTATGAGCAGGATGGATAATATTGTAATTCTCTTTCTCTCTCTCTCTCTCTCTCTCTCTCTCTCTCTCTCTCTCTCTCTCTCTCTCTCTCTCTCCTCCTAGTCCTTCCCTATCTCCTCCTCCTCCTCCTCCTTACGGAACTATGATATATCCTGATATACCCTGAATTACTGTATCGGTAAATCTTGAATGTAAACGTGATGGATAAGGTACAGTACTGTAAATCCTGGGAGTTGTTTCCCACAAACATTTAATCCACTTCAATACAAACCCAGTTGTTATAAATATTTTATGAATGGAGGATGCCCTTAGGCACATGGAGTTATTTTTTTCCCTTTGTTTTTCCTTCCTCCATTCATTATCTATTAAAAAATATATATAAATATTACCAATTTGTAAATCCTGAACGTAAGAAACAGTACATCCTGACCCTGGAGGATATTAGGTCTTCTTCGACGGAACACTGCCTTACCGTGACGAACATTGTGCATTCTAGTGATCAGTGGAGGTATACAAGTCAGGTGCAACCATACTAGACAGGTTCTCTGTTAGTAATCTGGAGAAAAATGTTCCCCTCGCAAATGTGTCGTCCAATTTCAAACAGTGCATGCGCTGAACACAACTGTATGTGGTAAAAGCGATACGTATTTACTAAGTGTAAATTCTGAATGAGGAAGGGATGCTGTAAATCAACAGTAACAGTTAGGGTATCCTAAATAATGAGTCTTAGATAGCAAACTGTCCATAATGGGCGTCAGACATACATACTAGCCAACTGTAAATCATAAGCGTTGGACATACTAGCCAACTGTAAATCATAAGCGTTGGACATACTAGCCAACTGTAAATCATAAGCGTTAGAAATATTACCCAACTGTAAATCATGAGCGTTAGAAATATTACCCAACTGTAAATCATGAGCGTTAGAAATATTAGCCAACTTTAAATCATAAGCGTTAGAAATATTACCCAACTGTAAACCATGAGCGTTATAAAAATCTTTCTAATATTGCCATACTCGGCATAATGTCCAAAACTATATTACCCAGCCATATCCAAAAATAAATCGCTAAGGAAGAGGTGTTAGGGAGCTTGCTACCCGACGAGACTACCAACCTTGGTGTCTATTTCGTCTGGGAAGGAGGACAACAAAGATGTCTACTGTCTGGTTGGTGGATAGTCTGTTATGGATGAGGTAATTAAGGGGAGACTAATGCTGTTGTTACCTTAAGCTGCTGTGTTGTAACTTGGTTGGCACTGGTCTGTATTCTCGTCGATTATAGAAGGCCCCTAGCATCTTTTGTGCTACCTAAATCATTCGAATATCGCCATACTCTGCAAAAAAACGTACTAAACGATATTAGCCAGTCGTATCCAGAAATAAATATGTAAGGAAGAGGTGTTAGGGAGCTCCCTTACCCGTCGAGAATAACGGCCATTATCACTGTTAATTCTGGATCAAGAACTGGGTATATTGGAAGGTTCTGTGGATCCCAACATAATTCTCTATCACGCCGTGCTGCCCCAGCTCTATGCAAATACTGGTATAAAGCTCCTAATGAGTGCCAGATGATCTCGCTTCCTGCCTCATCTTCAGTTCTGAACTGGCGAAAAGGTGAATAAGGAGGGTGTTTATGCACGCAATTACATTATGAGGGAGAGTCATTGATGGCTTGCACATCGTAATAACATCAACCATCCCTTCAAAGGTCATAATGCTTTACACCTCACCCAGCCACCCCTAACACTCACAACAACCTCCCCACCCCTACCTTCAGTGCCTACTAAATAAAAGACTCAGCAGGACAACAGATATTGATACCTATATTCTTATTCTAGCTTTCTAACAGTGAATCTACGCGTCTATCTATTTCTGCTCTTTCTCTGAATGTTCATCTGCACACCCCAGAAATGTTGAAAAGAAAATAACAAGGGAATCATCTGGTGAATATTCGCTGATAGTTTAAAACAACTTTTCAGCCTGTACCATTTTTTTTCTTCTTCGAAAATATTACAAACGGGCACTGATAAGCATGGAAATACACAAACAGCCAAACACACAACCCTAAAATAAACATTAGAATATTTAACACACAGTGACGAATGCACATCCGTACTGTACACCACCAGTCTGAATACAGGTATAATAACTTTCCTCTATCCTCTACACACACACACACACACACACACACACACACACACACACACACACACACACACACACACACACATACACACACACAACTCTGCAAACAGACTCATACACCCAGACAAAATTTCCAAAACGTATTTCTTTTCCCCGCTCCTCTACGTACAGTATTTACCTCCTCTCCACACACACATAAGCACACTCCTCGAACGAAAAAATGTCTATAAAAACTGTATGTCGGCTACAACTGGGTCTGGTGGCGAGTCTACGATAAGGAGCAGTGGTGCTAGACTCAAGGCGGTACACGGGCCTTGTCACATATTTCTTTAGCCAGGCCAGGTCATCAGTATATCCAGTAATAACCACCAACCCACGCTCTTGTATACCGTTCTGCTCTACACAACTAGTATACTCGTACATCACTGCACCCACTAGACGCTCTACACCGTTCTGCCCTACGTTACCAGTACAGTATATTATCACTGTACCACAAACACTAATCGTTCCTCGACACTGCTCTGCTCTACGTTATTATAAATTAGTGTACTGTATCATAACACTACATGCTCCTCTACACCACCCTGCTCTACGTAATAATATATCACTATACCATAAACACCCCAAGCGTTTCTACACCGTTCTGCTCCACGCTATAATAGATCGCTGTACCATACACCTCCAAGTACCTCTATACACCGTTCTGCTCATACGTTACCAATATACAATATGTAAATCACTTTTCCATACACACCCCATGTACCTCTACACCACTTCTCTACGCTACCAATATACTGTACTGTATAAACAACACACTCTTCCACACTCTTCTGTACACCGCTCTGCTCTACCCTACAAATATATATACATCACTTTACCATCACCACGTCCTGCTTCACAACTTGTCCACTGAGTCTTGCAAGCAAAAATGTTCACTTATCTGTCCACACAATCAGTGCTGGTGATTTTAGTACAACCATGATAAGAACTTAGGGAGAAAAGGGGGGTTTAAGTGTGCTATCTGTAAGAAAGGGTGTAGTAAATAAGATAAAAGAGTCCATTAAAAGATGGCCTGATGTACTGTAGAATGAAGGGAAAAGAGGGCATAAGGAAAGAAAGGAAGGGGTAAACGAAGTAAACAAATGCTAACGTAACCAAGTAGAGAGATGAAAGAGAGAGGGATACTGAGAACGCAAGAGACAGAAGGAAGGAAAGAATAAATACATAGAAATGGAGCAAAACTATCAGTTATGCAGGAATGAAGAGGAAAATACAAATAACTGGAATGACATATTTATCGGCAATACGGGGCAGTGTGGAGACTGGACACGGCCGCGACCTGCCTGGAAAACGGAACAGTGTGAACATGGCCACAGTTTTCTTAGAGTTCAGGGCAGTCTGGACAAGGCCACGGTCTGCTTAGAGTATGAGGGACTGTGGACATGGCAGTGGTAGAAGTTGAACGTCCTCCCACTACTGTTTCTATCAAATAAGTGAAGAAAAAATAAGTTCATTCAAACCAGATGGCCAGGTCAATAACTTGTGAGGGAAGGATGGAGTTGTTGCCGCCTTCTACTCCCACACACTACATTATTCAGGTCCTTCTCCACACCTCGCACACATTTCCAACGAAGTTAAAAACTGATCGAGAAAGACGGTTCTCTTAACTCCACTACTCTACACACTCGAAGCCCACCCTCGTTTGCTTATAGCTATGTAAGCGCGTCCCTTGTCACTCGTACGTTTAAGCTGAAAAATTTAAGTCGTTAACTAAGGCGGTTTAGTAATTGTGCGTCGCATAATTTAGGGGATGAATCGATGAAAGGGAAGGTTTGAGTTGAATAAGTGGATTTGTGGGCAACCGCGCATATTGGTAGCTTTTGTTTTTTTCTATCGGAACGTGGAGAATAGACTGAATTTTAATATTAATAATTATATGAAACATGATGGTTGTTGCTTTTCTTGCTGCTGCTGCTCAGTCTCGGTCTGTCTGACTAAGCAGACCCGCTAACCACAGGTAAGCAACCCTTTCTATGGGGCAGTCCTACAGAAACAAAACCGTATGTACACCGTGTATGGAACCGGTACCCACTTGTGATAGACAGCGCCTCACCAGCGACTGGACCTCAGCGAGGTGCTTGGAAATATGAGGAGTGGGTCCTGAGAAGACGTGAGGTGCAAGGAAATATGAGGACTGGGACCTAGGTTTATGTGAGGTGCAAGGAAATATGAGGACTGGGACCTGGGTTGATGTGAGGTGCAAGGAAATATAAGACTGGGACCTAGGCAGACGTGAGGTGCAAGGAAATATGAGGACTGGGACCTGGGTAGACGTGAGGTGCAAGGAATAATGAGGACTGGATCCTGGGTAGACGCCACAGCTCTACCCAGGATGCACAGTGCCACCACGTGGAGGCTCCCCGTCAGCGCCAAAAACGATGGTGATTGGAACTTGACGATGCTGATACTGCTAATAATGATGGCAATAATATTTATCGAGATGGTAAAGAAAACGATAACGATGACGAAAGTATAACTACCCTCGGGTAAGGCTGCTATGAGAGGCGAGGGTGAGTGTAGGCAATGATGTATCTGTAGGACCCAAAGCTTCTGACACAGATGACACCAACTACTAGAGAAGGTGTGTTGCGGGGGGAACATGACGATGATCTGACCGCAAAGTTGTGGTATTATTTTTTGACCAGGGCATGCGTGTGGAGTGAAACATTAGGGTAACAACTAGATTACGAAAAATCACTCACTTTCTGGTTCTGATCTTTTAAAAGAAAAAAAAATCAAGGTTTTGGCTTGACAGGTTGAGACACTATTACAAAGGTCTGAAGTGTGAATGACTTTATGGCCCACTTCAGAGGGCATGATGTTTGATAGATCTCCTACTTTTGTGTTACTTCTGTGTGGATCCCTCTTAATTCCATCTTTTTGAGGGCGGCGGCGGTTGTGGTGATGCTAGTAGTGGTGCAAAGTTTTTTAACAACACAAAACATCACACCGTCAACTTAATTCTGAGTTTCATAATGATATGCTACGCTCAGGTACTGTGCGCTCTGCTTATTAGATGCAGGAGCATCTCCAGGATCCAGGTCGTCCATCGGTCACTTTTTGTTTTTATTTTGACCTTGGTGCTTAGCTCCAACTGAACTTAGCAAACCCCATATCAAGGCTTCGATGCTCCAGCATGTATTGCGTTGTACTAGTCATAAGCACCCTAATCCGGTACCTGCTGATATAATTTCTGTAAATTCTTTAAGAAGCTGGTTACATACAAGTAGAGAAACAGAACAGAAAAAAAAAAAATGACGGATATATATATACTGGTAAATATTACCATATTCGGCAATATCCTTGTGGGAGGGAGAAAGAGATGGACAGGGAGTGGGTGCGATGGAAATGGTGACTGGATCCAGTCCCCTTGAACCCCTCCCCTTGAGGTAGTCCTGCCCCCTCTCATCCTCTGCCCAGTCAAGAGGCCAATTATCAATCGAGCAGAAACGCCTAAGTCAGGATCGAGTGAATCGCTCTGAATTTTCAAGTTCTGGTGAATTGTATAAGAAGAGGCTTGAAGGTCGAGTGTGTAAAGTGACGGACTGGAGAAGTGGGACGGAGAAATGGTGAGTAGTGACAGACAGGTTTAAACACCACACACACACACACACACACACACACACACACACACACACACACACACACACACACACATACAAATGCTTTTTCACATACAATCAGCAGATAATTGTGCAGATGCCTATCACGATCACTAACAGTGTTCATCTTCTATGTAGAAATGAATTACCGGTAATATAATTCTCTATTGGCATTAGTGTCAGTAATCAGTGGCATCACTCTCCCTTCATTACCCCTTCATCATCGCCACCATCAACAAACAATATCACAACCATTATCAGGAAATTCACCATCACATTTCCCACCACCTCCCCCATCCTCATCACCAGATCCACCCTCACCACCACATCACCACCGCCATCCTCAGTAACAGTGAGACCCTCACCCTCTTTTTTTTTAATAACCAGTCTTAATTGGCCCTAAATATACAGATAAGTCGTATTGTACCAGGGGCAGATAGGGTAACTACTGAACTTAATGACGCTTCCGCCGCCTCACCCATAATTAGTCACCATTACACCACCACTGAACCAAAAATCTCACCCCAGCATCAAGATATGAGAATATCCGATAGCGTCCTCATGAAAACTGGGTTAAAAACTAAAAATAGGCTTTCTTCCATCTTTAGTCTGACACCTAATCCCGGAGTTCATCAAAGATAGCCACACCAAAAGCACTTCAAGTTTATCAACATCAGCAGCGATCCCTCATGCCATTATCAAGCCGCTTCCCGTCACTATAAACTATTCCTCTAATATTCTTCCAGTTCGTTCTTAGTTTTTCTTTATACACTCTCTCAACAACTTCCAGCATGGAAAAACAGTAGGTGGAAATGGGAGTAGTCAGAAAAAAATAATAAAGTGTTGCGTTATTTTTGGGCGAGATGAAGTGTTATGTTTAAGTTACTAAGTTAAATTACCTAAGACCATAACAACAACAGGTTCATGACGCCTACTATTCTGTTTGATCTCTGACTTCGTTTTGGCTATAGCTGCGTCTCATATCATAATGAGGGAATGAGGCAAGTGAGGAAGACCGAGAACGAGGGGAAGAATGAATGTTGAATGGGTAAAGGGAACAGCTGCCTTTATCTTCCTTACCCTGTATTATTCCTGATGTCTTGCAACAAAGAAGTATTTAATAGGTTGGGAAGGAAAACGGAACTGAAAAATCTATCATAAGGTGTACTTAATTTCTCTTCATTTATCCTCAAAAGTCTGTGCTTCTATGTCACAGAATCCAGAATAAGTATCGGTACTTGGGGGGGGGGGGAATTCTCGTGAGGTTTATTTCTGATTCTACTCCGTTACTATATTCTTTTGTGTTATTCGTGCAATCTAGGTCGATATGAAAGATACTAGACGCAAAAATGAGGATCTAAATGAGTAGTATCGAAAACAAATCGTTAAGGATGCTGTGTTAGCTAGCCTCCTTAGCCACCTCTCGTCCATCCAGTCATTTAGGGCAAGACGAACAGAACACTGATTTGCCAGTAACGTACGAAGTGGAATAGGTTTGGCATGGGTGTACTAGGGCCCGTATTCTCGTCGCTAAAGAATACTCCCTAGCACTTCATCCTTAGCTGTTATTCATGCGTAGTATAACGATATTAGAATGATTTATGTAACAGAGGAGGACAGTGAGATGTAAAATGAAAAATAAATCAAGTTAGGAAAAGGTGTTGGGAAGCTTCCTTACCCAACAAGAATACCGTTCAGGAAGCTCTCTAACACCTTTTCCGAAGAGATTTGTTTTGCTTATTACATATTGCTATCCTACTCTGTGTTGCATAAATCCTTCCAGTATCACCAACCCTGCACAAAAAATGAACAAAGGATAAAAACCAGTCGTATCCAAAAGTAAACCACTAAGAGCGAGGTGCTACGGAGCCTTCTCGACCGACGAGAATACAAGCCTAGGTTTCGGTAGTACTGTATAATCTTGATGTTGGTGATTTTTTGTACTGACTGACAAAACACAGATTAACTTGCATTACTCTCTGTAGGAAAATTACAATATTCAGCAGTAACGGATGGATACACAGGATGTCCGGTAAGAATATTTTTTTCCAGGTATACTTGGCCATCCAGTTCAGTTGGCAACGTAGGATCAAATGCCTGGAGGAGACTTGGCACCGTTGCACCTTCCTCACCCACCCCCCCCTCCCAAGGCAAAATAAGGTATAATGCTAAGTTAACTTTAGGTTTGGCCCAAGTTGGTTAGGTATAGGTTGGTTTAATGTCAAAACACGGCTTTTCTGATGATTTTAGGGTCATTAGCCGAAATGTCTCATCTATTCCCGTGCGAAGGCGCGATGATGCCGAGTCATTTCTCACTGAACTCGCTCCGACGGTGCCAATATAACACGATGACTACCGGAAGGAAAAAAAAAAAAACGTGTCAGGGAAGTGGTTGACCGTATTTCGTGATGTTATAACAAAAACTAGGAAATGATACTGGAACAAAGATTTACAGTATTTCCTGAAGCTTTTGGATGCACCCAAGATATGTGCTTGTGTCACTTTCTTAAAATACAACTGATCATGACGGTTAAAGCCTCAGGTTGTGGCTATCTTTTTACAAGCATACAATGTGATGGTGATAGAAGGAATAATGAAACACATTAGAGTCAGTTAATAATTTAACTTCTGAAGCTCAGGCAAGGATTTTTTTAAAAGCTAAGAAGCCTGGTACAATCGACCCTTTCAAGTACCAACGTTAACCTCATGAAATCGTGGAATACGTCATAAAACTAATCACGAACATGTCCAGCCACACCAAAAGCGTATCAGTGTACACGACGCAAAGCAATTTGAGACACTGAACAATGGCTACTGGAAACTGAAGAACGATTTCTTCCCCGTGTTGATAAACTTGCTTTCTTAAGGATGCTATATATGGCATCCCTGTGACATTTTCTAGTTTGTATTGTTATTATATGTATATTAAAATTATTACAGATAAATTTTGTTGAGAATTCATGAGCTATATTGATCATTTCGGATATCATCGTACCCTACCTTCGCGAAACTTTTTTGGGTGACTGTACATACTTTTTACAGACACTTACCTGTCAACACTAGTACCAAAAATTCACTTACCATGGTGGTGGAATATTCTGGGATAATCAGAGAAGAGAATAATCAACGCTGAAGAATTACCAAGAACAACTAACGCTTGAGTCCTTAACATGGGTTAACCAATGATATTCCAGTATTCGCTGACGATCTTCGAAATCTAAATCTCAGAGTTAATCTACGTAAAATTAAACTACGAAATGGTTAATATTTCAACTATATTACAATTTGCCATAAGCTTATCAGATTTAAGTATTGCACACATACTTCAAGGAAGATAATGTAAATTACACTTTCTTCGGTGAGTCTGTGGATAGTTTACAAGCATCTCTTGTGTGTGTGTGTGTGTGTGTGTGTGTGTGTGTGTGTGTGTGTGTGTGTGTGTGTGTGTGTGTGTGTGTGTGTGTGTGTGTGTGTGTGTGTGTGTAAGCTAAAAGGAACCGAAGGCTGGAATCCCGTTAGACTGTTCTCTCCAAGGAAAAACAAAAAGGGCCAAATTCAAGATCCGTTCATTTCCAGATACCCGGACACACTGCGCTTACAAGACTGGTCATAGGCGGAAGAAAATACAGACAAGGGAAGAGTTTCATAGTTAACCTGTTGCATTCACGAAGAACTTGGGGTATTGGTTAATTCCTGCATTACAGAGCAGAAGAGGGGTGCAACTTTACTGCGTATCATGTGACTATCGTTATCAGTCGCTTTCCTTAGGTGCTTCCAAATTCTCCTTTACGGGGGGTTATCCAAGGCAAAAATAAATCGCCTGACAGCAGCAAGAATATAATATTACAATGACCTTCACAACAACACTGGCTATGTGCAGCGTGAGATTTTTTAGTATTAATGACGACCAAGTCGAGGTTAATGGTAAAAAGGACTCAAGACAGTACCTCATAACAGACAGACTGCAACACGGTGCTGTAACATTACTTGAGATGTGTCAGCTGGTGCAGAGATAAATATGGTGAGAACAATGAATGGATATGGTTGCAATAAGCAAACTCGCCATCACGAAACATCATTTGATTATGAGTAGCTGAAGAAACTGTGTGTGTGTGTGTGTGTGTGTGTGTGTGTGTGTGTGTGTGTCTCTCTCTCTCTCTCTCTCTCTCTCTCTCTCTCTCTGCACGCTCACGCACAACTGCCCTCGTGGCTCAATCGGTAGAGAGTTGGCTTGCAGTCCTGACGGACCCAGGTTCAAATCCCGCTGAGGCAGGGAACAGTTTAAGGATTTGAATTTCAGTAAAATCAGACTTTACTGATCTACCAGAAGGCCCGCCGACATGTCGTAAAAATACCCCCGCTAATACCAATACACCAGTCCTGTATGAGACAGCCCTAGCATGTATTCAGTATGGACGGTGGGTGTTAGCGCCGAAGTGGTGACATGTAGAGGTGTGCGGTACGTAGGAGGACTACTGGGCCTTGCAAGCAGGCTGTGAAGCCTATGCCCAGAGTCGGTCACATAAAAAAAAAAAAAAAAAAATGATCGCCACCAGCAGATATTAAGTTCAATAATATTCACTCCACTAGGAGCTAACATCTTGTGGAATAAGAAAGAACGAGAGAGAGAGGGGGGGGGGGATTCTGCAGCGGTTGTGTAGTGAGAGAAACAAGGACACATTTATTTTAATAATCCCTTTGCAATTATTGCAGGCATATCTGTGTGTGTGTGTGTGTGTGTTGTAGCAGTAGTGTAAGGGAATGTTTGGTCAGCGGATAGTTGCAAGAACAACTGTTTTTCCCACTGACTACCAAGACTTCTCCCAGCCAAACAAAACCTTCGTTTGTTAGGTAAGATTAAATATTCACATAAGTTCAAAGCTGGGACAAGGGTAACTGGAATCAATGTTAGCTTCAACTGGGAATGTTAATGCCAATACCCTTTTCACTTTAACGACCTAAAACTATAATCTTTCCATCTTGATTACTGAGTTGCAACAAGAGATTAACCCTGGAATATGGTGTTAGTCATGAATAAGTGCAATGCAAAGGACGGTGAGCTTCAGTACTACTTTATTATTCCAATGAGTTAAGTGAATTATGCTGCGAAACGACGAAAAGCTGGGCCAGGTTATGGTAAAACGACTATAGTTTTCCTACAGGCATCAAAACGTTCCTCTGGTCGGGAGCAGCAGAAAATCCCCAAAGGCTTTCCTGAAGTCGAAGGGATACGATAATCAGGAGAAAAAAGGCTTAAATTAATCCTGGAAACTATACCGTCGCCAGTTGCTGGGATGGAAAATGAAGATAAAATGTCTAGTTTTGCATACATTTTGACATGTACAAGTTTGTGACTCTTTCTGCTGGGAAGCCCCTTCAAAATACTTATTATAAATGCATAATTAGACTAAGCAGTCCTCGCAGTATATGTCTCTTCGCAGCAGCCAAACTTATGGAAAAAGACCCCCTGTTTAAAGCATGTCCAGCAGGATGACGGGTTAAGAGAGTTAATCCTAGGACCCATGAATTCGCTTGACCAATCTCTCAGATATCGCGAAGCAGGAAAACAACTATTTACTGATAAGCCAAAGGCAGAAACCCGATCACTGTGGTCAAGCGGGTGATTACCAGAGTTAGGCGAAGGTAATGAGTGTGAAGCGTGATATTACAAGGTGGTCTCGTTGCTTGCATAAAGCTTTAGGAACTGAACACTGCATTCTTCTCGGTTTAGGATTTACAGTTTTTTTTTTAGCTATATTTTTGCAAGTAACACCTTACTGTTCTCATGCATTATCTATATATTATTTGATTTTATATATAGCCACAACAGTATATTTGGATGAAGGCTACAGTAGGCTATATATATCCTTGTGTAGATATCACCTACAGTTCATTAACTTTAACATGGTCCACATTTTCGTCCTTTTGTTGCTTATTTCTCGTAGCTCAGAGGCAGAAAAAGACAATACTGTGGCTCTGCATCCTTTCTGTAGCACCTCTTCGTGATTGTCATGATATTCTGCTGTTAACCCACTGTTATGACTTAGCATTCAAGATGGAGGGATGGTAGTTTTAGGCCAAGGTAAAGTGAACGGAGCACAGTAAGGAAGAGTTGTTGGGATGCCTCCTAAGATCACGAGAATACTGCCATGGTTGTCGGAGTTATGACTGGATGAACCTGGATTAATAATGGACCCAGGTAGCCTCAGAGAGAGAGGCATTACTAACCTCTAAGAATGATCCTTAAAATCTGAATTAAAGTTTAAGAAAGACATGATGTGCGCATGTTATCATTTTTTTTTTTCTGGCCTATCGACCATTGGGGCCAAGACCCCTGGTCATTAAGGCATATATATATATATATATATATATATATATATATATATATATATATATATATATATATATATATATATATATATATACACACACACACTTCCATGCATATATACAGACACACTTTCATGCACACGTACATATATATATATATATATATATATATATATATATATATATATATATATATATATATAAATATATATATATATATATATATATATACACATCCATGCATATATACAGACACACTTTCATGCACACGTACATATATATATATAATATATATATATATATATATATATATATATATATATATATATATATATATATATATATATATATATAAAACAAAAATCATTATATATATATATATATATATAATAATTTTTATTTTATTTTTTATTATTATTATTATTTGACCTTACATTATTTTTAAACATAAATACCTAATCTAAAGACCCTAAAACTAATCACCTAACAGACAAATCGCTAACCTATACTAAATCCTACAGAGACAAACAGCTAGACCTACACTAATGGTAAAAATACCTCGACTAACAGAACACCATCGACTGCAGATATGTAATGCCTTTCTACATCACATACCTGCACTCATCACATGGTGACTGTCAGTCGGGGCACAACCTATTATAGGGGACATCAATATAAGAAAGGGTGTCAGGACTCCATATTATAATTACAAATCATAATAGATAAATAGATAGATAGAGAGACGATAGAAGCAGCAAGTCAGATGATGAGAAGGTATTGTGTCTGCGAGAATCGAGCAATGCTAAACATGCTTACACACTCTTAACTCGAGGAATGCTTTATAGGCACATGACAGCGCCTCGTGGCCATACACACACATACATACATACTCACACACACGTTTCTAGAACTTTCCAACCACAGTGTAACACACGTGACACGACCCCTGCTACACCAGAATTTAGGAAGCAGAGCTCAGAAGGAGGCTAGCTATAGAACTGACAGGTAGTAGAGAGAAGGAGCCTAGCAACATGGAAGAGAGAGAGAGGGAGAGAGCGAGACGAGGAGGTAGCTCGCGGGACTCTACTTATACTTCATTCGTGTGTGAGAGAGTTTGTTAATATTTCCAAGACAAATAAAAATAGTCCCATACTCAACTTTACCTCTCCTGTCAAGTCATGACAAAAGGGAACGAAGATTATCTACTTACAAAACTACTCAAGTATAACAACCGTTCATCCACAAGTTTAATATATATATAACTGATCTACAAAACTACACTAAAAGTTTTTACAAAGTTACTGTGAGATATGGTGGCAGCGGTGGGATGAACCTTGTCTACGAATCTACAGTGAATTCCTACAAAATATCAAGATTGAAAACAAAAAATACCTCTCACAACCAACAACTCACAACCAGCTCCTGACAGTATTCTCTCCAACCCCCCCTCCGTCTCCACGATCATCACGCTGATGTAGAAGTGATCACACGACGTCTTGCCGATAGTTTAACAATGTACTGATACAAACAGTCTTGCAATTTCTACGACGAACCAACGAACTACAACCATCTACAATCAACTACAAGTAACAACTCTACGAGTCGTCTGTATAATCTTCTACACGCACCTACAAGTAGCGGCAGTCTTCATCCCACAACAAGTAAATCACAAGAAAAAAGGACCAAGAATACATCAAGAAAGAAAAAACAAAACAAACAAACGAAGAGTGAGATATGACTCACAACTCACAACCATCTGCCCTCACCCTCCTTTCTCTCCTACCGTCCCCCAACCTCCACCGCTGACGCAGAAGTCAAGAGGTCAAGACGATGAAGCAAATACCAAGCCCATATTCACAACTCATCTTACTCACTTATCTTCACTGAAGTTACTCATCGCTACTCATTTACTCACCACAGCTACCAGTGTGGGAAGTCGGCGTTACCATACGTGTTTGCTGACAGGACGCTACACCTATCAACGTGTGTCTGACACCCCACAACACGTCAATCAACTCGTGAAGAACAACGCTATCACCACTTGCAGCACCACTCACACCATTCTCACCACGGTAAAAATTAGTCAGTTACATAGTTACTTCAGTTATACAATACACAGTGATAGACAAAAGAACTTCTGCACAAACATATAAAACGTGCTGTATAGTTACAACTTACATACATACAGTATACCTACTTCCATTATCTTCATAATTCAATCATTAAATACTTGCACCAACAATAAATATTCTACACTGTATATATTCATTCATTTATAATAACATTTATTTACTACCAACGAGTGTTACCATTTATACCTACATAAAATACGTGTTTCATACATACAGCTATACATTATTACATCTACAAAGTAATAAAGAAAATATACCATCACAGTTACTCAGTGTGCGATTAAAAGAACTGTATTAAACATTTATTAATCAAAGCTACCTAGTGGAAACAGATAAATTAAGTTACAAGGAAAACCAGAAAAAAAAAAAAAATGGCCAACACAAATGACGTTAGCAAGAATGAACATCTTGAACACAATCGTGAAGACAAAGATTTCCACACAGTGCTGACACATATTGCCCACGATAGGTACAAGTGAACAAGTCAGTGTATATAGTTAATACTGTATATAGTGTATATATATTTTTTTTATATAAAATAACAAAATATGGGGCTATATAATATCATTTTCAGTAATATCTGTGCAATATAAACTAAACCTTAAAAAAAGGTCCCAAGGGAATTAACCAGCAATTATGCAACCGTCAACAACACAGAAAAAGCGTAGACAAACGAAGACAAACAAACCACAGAAAATCAATACATACAAAAAAAAAAAAAAAGAAAGAGAGCAAAAGAAATATAGTAAGATCACATAACAAACAAATGAAAACAAGCGTAAGTGTTACTACAAATGCCAAAAAAAACACATAAACTCCTTCTATAAGTGAAACAAAAAGCAAATTGTTGTCTCCACAAGCAAGTGGCATGGCACATCATCACATAAAGTCCTTCTATAAGTGAAATAAAAAGCAAATTGTTGTCTCCACAAGCAAGTGGCATGGCACATCATCACATAAACTCCTTCTATAAGTGAAACAAAAAGCAAATTGTTGTCTCCACAAGCTAGTGGCATGACACATCATCACTATCATCGACCGCAGCATGACCGGATTCAATGTCAGGACTGCAATTATTACAATTATGTAACTACAAACGATATGTAACAATTATGTAACGACAAACGATTGCCTTATGTTACAATGGCTACAATTATGTAACTACAAACATTATGTAACAATTATGTAACAGTTGCATTAATAAAATGTAACTACAATTATAAGGCCAACACAATTATGTAACAGTTGCATTAACAAGATGTAACATTTATGTAACTTTACAATTATAAGGCCAACACAATTATGTAACAGTTGCATTAACAAAATGTAGCTACAATTATATGGCCAACACAATTATGCATTACCACAATATTATGTAACAATTCATAAAATGTTACAATTATGTATTACCACATTGTTACTACAATATTATAAGTCATACAATTATACCACAATTCTGTATTACCAGTATCATCATACAAGTTAGGTGAAATATTAGACATTACTAAAGGGATAACTCAATATGTAATGTAATAACCTAGAAGTATTACCATTGCACAATTATATGCGTATGTCTGTTATACATACACATCTTACAAAATGTCATATAACAACCATTGCATTTATTCAAATACGTATACAACTTGTTAAAAATGTAATATTACTGGATCAGTACAATATTAACATGAATATTATATGTATACAATATTATAATCAGTATTATGTACTAACAGAGTAGCATATGTCAATGATGATTGCTGTTGGAGGACCTGCAGTATGTGGCCGAGCAGTGTCAGGACTCCATATTATAATTACAAATCATAATAGATAAATAGATAGATAGAGAGACAGATAGAAGCAACAAGTCAGATGATGAGAAGGTATTGTGTCTGCGAGAATCGAGCAATGCTAAACATGCTTACACACTCTTAACTCAAGGAATGCTTTATAGGCACACGACAGCGCCTCGTGACCATACACACACATACATACATACTCACACACAGGTTTCAGGTTTCTAGAACTTTCCAACCACAGTGTAACACACGTGACACGACCCCTGCTACACCAGAATTTAGGAAGCAGAGCTCAGAAGGAGGCTAGCTATAGAACTGACAGGTAGTAGAGTGAAGGAGCCTAGCAACATGGAAGAGAAAGAGAGGGAGAGAGCAAGACAAGGAGGTAGCTCGCGGGCCTCTACTTATACTTCACTCGTGTGCGAGAGACTTTGTTAATATTTCCAAGACAAATAAAAATAGTCCCATACTCATCTTTACCTCTCCTGTCAAGTCATGACAAAAGGGATCGAAGATTATCTACTTACAAAACTACTCAAGTATAACAACCGCTCGTCCACAAGTCTAATATATATATATAACTGATCTACAAAACAAGTTTTTATAAAGTTACTGTAAGAAAGGAACCAGACGAGTGAGGAACATTTCCACATACGTCAGCTGTCGGCCTAATTAGGACAACTTAATTAAGATGGTATAATATATTTACCTAATATGTACAAAAAGTGAAGAACCCCGCCCAACAGACCACCATCGACCTCAAGTGCCCAATACCTTTCCATATTGCACACTTGCACTTATCAACTGGTGACTGCCAGGCGAGGAACGGGGTTTAATGTGAGGGACATCAATATTAGAAATAGATCAGTGGGAGGAGGAACTATTTCAATTATGTCAATTGTCCACCCTAATTAATAGTACAATATTTACATATTTACAGTCGATAAAAACCATAATCATATAGTAAAAAAGTCACATCACTCTGATCAGTCCGGTCTCTCTCAAGAAAGCCATCAATTTATCAGTCATAACAGTGTCCCCATCACCCAGGATGGTGGAAAGGGTGAAGGGGACGTCTGCTGCGCCGCAGTAATTAATAAGTGAAGCGCGTTCACGAATAAATCGCCGGCAGCGCAGGATGATATGACTGAGATAACACCGCATCACAGATGTCACAGTGCGGTAGGAATCGTTTTTCCATATAAGGTTTCATGTGGGTAAGCATGGTGGCATTAAACCGTAATCACGCCAAAACTTTTTCTTCCAGGCGACTGGGACGGTTGGCAGTGGCCCAGTCGCCCAGGTACGGCTTACACGTTCGAATATTTAGTCTGGTCCACTGACCTTGCCACAGAAGATTTATTGATTTCTTTCCGAGAGAGAGACTCGACCGTAGATCAAGAGGAACGTCCCAAGTCTCCCTGAGCTCTACAGCCGACTTTGCAAGTAAGTCAGCCTGCTCATTGCCGTAGATGCGACAATGACCAGGCACCCAGATCAGCGTGAATGACTTGTTGCATGAATGCAACTTATTAACAATGCGGCCCTGGATCTCGTGCGAGTCCGTAGTGCAAGATGCGATTGCCTGAAGGGCTGATTTCGAGTCTGAAAATATGACAAATGAGACATGCTACAATTTAGAGCATAGTCTATGGCTTTGTCAATAGCAAAAAGTTCGGAGGTAAACACATATGTATGAGTCGGCAACCGATACCAGAGGGCACATTCAGTCGACCACACACTAGCACCCACACATTCACCCGACTTGGAACCGTCGATGTACGATTGGTGGGGCCCCAAGTGACGAATGATGATGTTACGAAACAAGTGGTGGACCTCCGCCTCCGGTGCCTTGGTCTTTGGTGCTGGAAGCCATGATACATCAACAGTAAAGCCGGGTGGCTCCCAAGGCGCTATATTTTTTAAACACCAACTTGTCACAGTCACTGAGGTCCACATCAAATATATCATTATACCTCTAATTAGAATGCTCAAGGACTGAATACCTACTAGTATAAAACAATGCGAGTCAGTACGGAAACCTAACTAAATAACCCTGACCAGAAATGTTGCAACGGATGAAAAATATCGGGAATTTTCTTTTTCAATTTGTGAAACATGCCAAGTAGGGTGCATCTCATTCCTGAGCAAATAAGGAATGATAAAAGTACGTGATGTAGCACAATGGGTTGTTAAGCTGGTTATCGCTCTACCACCAACTCTATTTCCTTCACTGGTTATCTTCCTTCGATGCTTTTTTATACTCATTCCCCCTGTCTCGTTTTAAAATGCTCCTCTTTTATCGGCCTTTCAAGCGACTAACTTCCGTATCTATCAATCTGTATTTGAGAATCATGCCTTGCAGTTATCAATTTACTCAAGGCAATGACTAATCTCGCCTGTCCAGTGTTAGTTTTCTCATGGATATTTGAAAATCAGTCTAACTTTTCTCGCCATATGTAAGAATTGTAACTATTCACAATCAAATTCAATACACTACAATAGAGGATAATACAAGTCTTACGGAGCTTCACTTCCGATGTTTTTATTTTTCTACTAATCTCGCGCCATCTAAATGTTTAAGTCTGCTGTTAAATGCCTGCACTGGGTTACATAGGTGGCACAGTTAAGAACCCTATCATACTATATATTTTATGGGTTGTAATACATTAGAAATCATATCCAGCCACTAACAGTCTTCTACAAATTGAACAACAGCTATTATACCTGCCACAGTGATAACACTTTCTGGTATATAATGTCAGGGGAAGAGATATTAGACATTATGTATGATGACTGAAAGAAGGGGGGACTGAGGCAAGGGAGCGGCAGTATACATGTTTGATCTTTTGATAATGGCAATGAGTTCACACTTACAGTCCAAAGTTTATAATATGATCCATAACAGTGAGGTCTACAACAGGATAGAGGTCGTATATATATGTCTCGCTGTTTGATAATGGCAATGAGTTCGCCTTTATAATCACAGTTCAAACGATGATCGTAAACAGCTGGGTCTGAGGCAGTGTGAATGCCTCGTTGTCTGATAACAAGTTCACTTTCATTGTCCGCACTGGTCCGTGATAACCAATGAAAAATAATAACAGAGGGAAGGCGAGGTTAATAACTACGCTATCATTTGTGTCAGCCCACGGAAAATAAGAGACACTACTAAAACCTTTACTAATAACTTGCCACCAGTATCAAGGTCTGATAATAAACTCAGGGAGGTAATATTACCTGGCTCTTCATTGCATTGGTCCGATTTGTTGGATGTATCACTTCGTTACCTGCTTAAAAATAGGAATATTACCTCTTATTTGTCTGGTCTCCATCAAATGCTAGCGTATCCAATGCAAAACAGTATCGTCTCACCGCGTATGTAGTAATTATATCAGTGGAATACTACTCACTTAGCTGTCTGGCTTCCACCGTATCACGTCACCGTCCGTGTAATAATAATGACAAAGGAATATTACGCTCTTTATTTGGACTCCAGCCAATCATTAACTAGGGTATCGGCCTCCATGGGGGTGGGGTGTTTCTATGCTAGGTGCTGTGGGTGGTCAGCAAAATTATTAGTGTAGGTAGGGGGTGTTTGTTACGGGGTGGTAAGGGGTTGGTCAGCTGGTGCAGGGAAAGACCAGCACCAGAGCACAATTCAAGGTGCTGAGGGTATGGTCAGCAACATTACTGATGAAGGAAGAGGGCAACAGCAAAGTATAACACTAGGGCTGTGTGTGTGTGTGTGTGTGTGTGTGTGTGTGTGTGTGTGTGTGTGTGTGTGTGTGTGTGTGTGTGTGTGTGTGTGTGTGTGTGTGTGTGTGTGTGTGTGTGTGTGTGATAATTATAAATGTCTATATAAAGACATACTAAAGCAAAAATTTAAAACAAACACAGAAGGGTGACTTAAGTTGCTGGTAATTTGCGTCATATGATGAGAAAGCGAACAGACAGAATCAGTTCATCAGATCTTGGCCGTCATCAGCACTGCCCTTGTTTGATGTATCACAGGTGAGATCTGTGACCATACTGGGAGGCTGACTGGCTGGCTGTGTGATGGTGTGATGATGGTGGGGTGAGGTGGTGGTAATGGTGTGCGGGTGTCGTGCTGGAATGGGAGGTTATATATATATATATATATATATATATACACATATATATATACACATATATATATATATATATATATATATATATACTGTTACGGAACAGAGAAAGATAATGTACACTTTAAGTGAGAATACTAAAAATCACTACTGTCCCGTAAAGTTCCAGGTTCAAAACAAAAGAGTTAGGTAAAATTACAAGTTAAAGTTTAATGTTCAAACTAACAACAAAACATTCAGGACTCATAAGGATAATGTAATGGCAAAAAACAGGTTAAATATATGGTTAACTGCAATAGCCTCTATTAACACGAAATTAGCAAGAGTAAATTTATCTAAGTCAGCCCTGATAAAATGAAAATACCAGATAATACTCAGTGAATGCAAGATATATTATTACAGATACGAAATATTATGAACAATGGCTGACATGAAACTTTACATTAATCACAAAAACCTTACTAGGCCTAAGAATTAACACCTTATGCTACACAGTACAAGAAAAAATGCAATAACACTTATACTCAAATTACACAGCTGCTAGATGGCTGGAGACTTCCTGAGCACTCACAATAATAACAACTGTACAGGGGAGGACAGAGATGTGAACAAAATGAGGAGTAGATCTAAGTGGCAATAATGAAGAGACTGAGCTCATTATATAGGGGCCGGTAGAGCTTGATACAACTTGTAAGAAGGACGCGCAAATGAAGCCATGGGGACAGAGTTGACAATCCTGCTCTGAACAACAGAAAGAACGACTTACTCTACTATAAGGGAGGAGGGGGGGAGTGAGGTAGAACACGCTCGTGATCAAACACGCAGCATACTGTACGTTAGAATTACACAAAGGATGATGAAATCATAGGCTATGTAACAATATATATATATATATATATTTTTTTTTTTTTTTTTTTTTTTTTCAAGGAAGAAGGAACCAAAGGCCAGGAGCCCGCAAACCGTTCCTTCCAGGGAAAAAACAAAATCAATACAAAAGTGAGCCAAATTCAAGATCCGTTCATTTCGAGATGCCTGGACACCGTTTGAAAAACTGGTCATCATGGGAAGTAGGAAATACAGACAAAGGGACACAGTTCCAGAGTTGACCAGTTCCATAAATCAAGGACTGGGAGTAACGGTTAACTCTTGCATTAGAGAGTTGGACAGAAAAGGGGTGAGAGTTTGTTGCTAGACGGGTGCTACACGCCCGCCGTAGAGGTGGAGGGATGCAAGTGACAGTTCAGAGGAGCAGTGACCACTGAAGTAGCGACAGAAAAGAGATACTGATGCAACAGTGCGGCGAAGAGACAGAGGTTGAAGGAAGCCAGTAAAAGGAGGAGAGTTAATGAAACGAAAAGCCTTTGACTCCACCCTATTGAGAAAAGCTGTATGTGGGGAGCCTCCCCACACATGAGAGTTGTACTCTACACAGGGGCGAACAAAACCCGTGTATAAAGTCAACAACTGTACAGGGGTAAAGAAGGTACGGAGTCCGCTTAGCACACCTAATCTCTTGGAAGCAGATTTTACAAGAGATGTAATGTGCTGAGGGACTACTGAGGAATGTATGTGGAGTACAGAGGGTGGATAGCATACGAAATAATGTGATTCGTGAAAGATGTGGAATAAGGAAGTCAGTGGACACCAGAATCGAAGAGAGTGTACTGAGATGGTACGGACATGTGGAGAGAATGGATAACAATAGAGTGGTGAAAAAGGCATATCTGAGCGAATCTGGAGGAGGGGGGAGGCGTGGTAGGCCAAGAATGTGGGGAGATATGGTGGATGGGTGTGTGAGGAAGAGAGGTTTGGAAGTCGGTGAGGCTAGGGAACTGACAAGAGTTCGAGCTGGCTGGATGAATGTTGTGAGGAGAAGTGCATAATCAGGAATTTGGCACCCCTTTTTAACGTGGCAGTGTCCGGATTGACTCAATAATATACGTTTATGTGAAGCTACGGAACGTGATCAATGTTTTTGGCGTATCCAACTGGGCCACGTTTTCGGGGGGCTTGAATGATGAGTGAATGGAAGCATGGCCCATTGGACTGGGCAAAAATGGGCTGTCTGTACATTGCCACTCCTCACCCTGCCCCAGGGTGGGAAAGGAGGTCCGTATGATGATGATGTAATATGATCTCTCAAAGATAAATCCCGAGAGAATGAAACCCTAAGTATGTTTAAGAATGATGCAGGATTGAGGTGGACATTATTAAACATTAGTGGGTACTCCTGTGGAGGATTTTGTCGGGTTGATAGGTGTAAGAACTGAGTCTTTGATGAATCAAAAACAAGCTTACTCTAACCCCAGTCGGAGATACGACCTAACTCAGACATTAGGTGTGCCATAGCCTCATCCCTTGTTTGTTGAAGCAACTGCTGAGATGGACTTTGCGGGAACCGCATGGAAAGGTGAAGGGAGGAATCTTCAGCGTATGAGTGGATAGGGTTAGATGTACAGATTAGGAGGTCACCGATGAATAAAAGGAAGAGAGCTGGTGATAGGACAGAGCCCTGAGGAACACCACTATTGATAGATCTAGAAGAACAGTGACCATCTACAACATCAGCTATAAAACGACCAGAAAGGAAACAACAGATGAAGGCACAGATAGGAGGATAGAAACCGTAAAAGAGCAGTTTGGAAATTAAAGATATATGCCAGACTCGATCGAAAGCCTTTAAGATGTCAGGCAAAGCTTTCGCCAAAGTCCCGAAAGGACGATGACCAGGAGTCTGAAAGCTAGGTGAGAAGATGGCCAGTGGAGCGTCCCTGACGGAACCCGTACTGACGATCAGAAAGAAGGCTGCGACAGGAAAGATGCTTTAAAATTTTTCTGTTGAGAACGGACTCGAAAACTTTTGAGACACAGGATGTTAAAGCAACTGTGCGACAGTTAGAGGGCCGGGAACGGTCACCCTTCCCTGGGACCGGAGGTGAGGTGAAGTGGTGGGGTGGAGATGTGGGGGTGGGTGGGGGTGTGGTGGTGAAGTGAGGGTGTGGTGGTAGTGTATGTGTGTGATGGCGGGCTATGGGTGTAATTGCCTGGTGCGGTGTGGTGGTGGGTTGGGGTTGGGTTGTTTGGTAAGAACAAAGGAAAACAGGTAACTTAGATATGCCAACTGCCTCATACTAGGTAACGCCTGTGTATGGGTACCACTAGACTATGAGAATAAAAATAAGGTTCACACACATCATTCAGTACATCGCTTGTTCCATAAACAGAATGGGTAAAATCTATAAAAACTATACTGATACAACTATAGCTTGTACATGTATTTTCCTACTTACTTGTTAAATACCCGAATCTCTAGCAGGGGCGCGAAATAAGGGAAAATTTCACTTCCAAGACAAGGTTAAGGATATTTGGTGTCTAATCACGTTCTACACATTTACTTACTTCCTTATGGGTAATGTTGTTCCAAATATCAATAATAGCTTCAATCTGTTGAAATGGTGCAACATTATTTACAGAACTACACTAGTTAATACACAAAGGTATGATCCTTGAGAGCGCTGTCTGGGGAATCGCTGTTGCTAGGAAAGAAATAAGGTAAGAGAATGACGCAGCTCTGATATATGACCTAATTACGTCTGGTTTATAATAAGTAAAAAATGAGGAATGACAGGAGTGAGACAGAGGAAGGAAGGAAGACGACAACTAACAGAACAAGGAAGACGTGGCAATATATGGAAGGAAGACAACGAGACAAATGATGAAAGTCTAAGAATGTGGGGGGATGAGAGAGAAAAAATGAAGGAAGGATCGGGTGAAGAAAAAAGAAAATGAAAAACGAAACAAAATAGACTAACTCATGAATTTCGCTGACAAGTCATACCTTTTGCCAACAGTTATATAATATCTGCACACGTGGCAATATTTAAAAAACGAATTCAGAATCAAATGAATGAAAGAAAAGCATTCGGGAGCCAAATGCTAATCGCCCGCCAGAATATGCTGTTGGCCAAGTCCAAGATTTAGGCTATATCTTCATACCCTGAAGGTTTCTTGTTGATTTCTCAAGCTGTTCATGATATATAACGGTGCTAAAGGCGGACGATAAAAACTAGTGGAAAAAAAAATGTGGAAAAAAAATTGAAGAGCATCATCGGAATCCTCCACGGCGGAATCAGTAGCTAAAATCTGGGCAAAGTATTCAGCTTTACCAAATGTGGCAGCACCAGCGCCGTATGAGTGGAAAGGAAGAGGGAAATGGAGGGATATACAATTTTTTAGAGTTGTTTTGACCAGATATAAAATGATAAATAGTGATCAGTTTATAAAGCAAAAATTGGTAAAATGAAAATTATTCTAAAAGACTGGTGTTCATATTCGTCCTTAACACTTTTCTGAAGGATGCGTAAGAGCCAGACTGAGAAGTTTTAAGACGGCTTTTGCTCTTCATTAATGTGCCCATTGCGGTCGGGATGCGGACAGGAGGACAGCGCTTCCCTCCTCACCCCGTCTCCCTCGTCCCCCCTCTAACGCCTCCCCCTCCGCTATCTCCTGCCCCCTTCTCCCTCCCTCCCTCCCACACACATACACACATACAATCACAGCACCCCACCCAATAAGACAACCAAGTAACCTCTAACAACAGGCCTGATCGTCGCTCGGGTTCCACCATTCACCCCAATTACACCCATGTCTCTCAGAGATGGCAGGGTAGAGAAGAAATTAGGTGCAATAAATAAGATAAGAGGAAAAGTAGGAAAGATAAGCAAGATGGACTAATAGAGGAAAAAGTTGCAACATCCACTCAACAAGGACAACCGTACAAACACGCTCAGACGTAACCTGTCACTAGTTTCTACAAGTAAAGAGACGGACCACGTAGCCAGTCGAGCAGTTTTAATTCTTTCTTCGACATGCGTCCACTAAAGTATATCACTCTAGCTAAAACCTTGGTATTTAATTTATTTATGGGAAACTCCTAGCATTCAGTGGGCTGATATTTTCTAGGGTTGCGAGTGGATCCCCAGAAGGAGAGAGAAACACCGAGAGATTGAAGGATCCCTGCAGAAATAAAAATGATAAAAGGATGAAAGGAAAGTATAACACACACACACACACACACACACACACACACACACACACACACACACACACACACACACACACACACAGTTAAATGGGAGGGAAAAAAACATGAAAGCAGGACGGAATAGGTGAGCTCTTGCCTGGAGACTGACATGACCTGGAGAACATCTACTCCAGACAACGATGAGGAAGAAATATAATTAGTGACCGTATGAAGAAAAGTGATATTAAAGAGGACCCTGGACCTGGAGGAGAAATAGGGGAAAAAAAGAAAGGACAAAAGTAAAAGCTAAAAGATAGTGCCAGACATGTAGGAAAGAAAAATACTGAAATATATCTGTACCCATATCTATATCTATCAAATTATTAATATATTTATTCTTATACTTATTTTATATAAAGGGAGGGGGATAGTAAGCGTATAGCCTACAAGTGATAGTGCAAGAGGGAAAACAAAACATGTAAACAGGAACACATAAAAACAACAGTAGGTAAGCATGCGTCACTCTCATACCTGGTGATCTGTGACGCAGGCTAAACAAGAGATTAACAAAATGGGCAAAAGGAAAATGTGTAAAAATAAAGAGATAAATAAGACATACGTTTAGACGGACATCTTCCCGAACATCCAGCGTCCCAGTGGAGTGGTACTGCACCGCTCCACTGTGAAGCAAATTTCCAGACAATTCGTCCTCTCAGCATCGCACTCTGTTTTTGCTTCCTAGGGTGACTGGCATCACTTTACCTATAAACAAACCATAACTGAACCTAACCGAAATTAAATTAACTCCTAACAAACTAACCTAACCTAAACGGTATAGAATGGACAAAACTTATTAGACCACTTGAAAAAGAAAGTGCAAACCTGACTACAGTTCGGAAATCTGTTCGAGGGAATAACATGAGGGAGCCGGACGTTGGAGACTATTATTACACGCCGCACCAAAGAATACTGAAGGCTTGGGTGATGAATGAATGAACTTGTGGCCCATTTTACTAGGTATTCTGATAATTCATCTATTTAGTGTTTATCTATTTTACTTGGTTGTGTATTTTACCTGTCTCTGGATTCTACCACTTGTAACGCTAGAAATGCTGTTACATTAACCGTGTTAAGCAGGATAAAAATGAATGAAAATACTACCATATGATAAGGGAATACGTGATAAGGCAGAGGATCATAAGGTTTTATTAGTTGCAGTAGAATTCAAATATGTAAAAATACCCCCCCCCAAAAAAAAAAAAAAAAAAAGTTTTCACTGATTACTACAAAGCCCACTGACACGTTTGCAAAATCTTACTCTGAAAGGGCATACTAGTCTGAATGATTATCCTTCTGTTACTATAACTCAGAATGTGGGTATCGGTGCCCAAGTGTGGTGTACGAGAGGTTGGCGAAAGTGGTGTGGATTAGGAAAAGTAAACCAAACCTAGTAACCAAGAACAACACGCCTCTACCATAAGTATTAAACAAAATGAAAGATAAAATATATGGAGACGCACCTTACACATACAAATAAACCTAGTAAATTACACGTCCTTATGAAGTAGTTTATTCGTCCTGTTATTTCCAGCAATATCCTTCTGTTTCATTCCTATCCTTAGATCCAAGTATTTGCGAGTGCTATAAATATTACTATAACCATGTGTGTGTGTGTGTGTGTGTGTGTGTGTGTGTGTGTGTGTGTGTGTGTGTGTGTGTGTGCTTTCATCACTGGGTACAGTATGCTTTCATCAGTCTAGTTCCGTGTTAAGCCTACCCGTTCAATGTAGTCATTAGCTTGGCTGAATTTAAATCTCTGATTATTTTTCTGTAACCCTCCCCCCCTCTCTCTCTCTCTCCCTCTCAATACCGGCACAACGGTCACTGTTGCCACTTGTAACAATATCTCCATTATATGGCTGCATCACCCATTGTTTTCATAATTAACTAATATTTTAATGTTACATACAATCTCCATTAAGACACTGAATATGTTGGCCTATTACCATTTTATAGTTCCTTCAGGCTGATGTTTTAATTGAACTTGGGCGAGACTATCCTTGTTAATGGGTTAAGAGACGAAGAGAAGGAAGGGAAGAATGAAGACAACAAGGATGGACACGGGGCATTCCATCCAGCCGTTAAGGAAGAGTGATACCAGGGTCACGACCTGCACGATAGTAAAGAGCAAATCAGATACACAGAATAATATGCAGGAAGAAGAATGAACTGGGGAGGAGGAGGAGGAGGACGAGGAGGAGGATTACATAGGATTACACAGGATTACATAGGAAAGCAAACAGCAACAGACCTTATGGTCCTTTCGAGGCTGCTTGTTACAGAGACGACTATGACTACAAGATCTAACTCTACATGCTGAAGGATAAGGATGGTAAACAAGAAGGCTCCCCCACCCCCAAACCCTCCAGGAAAAAGTTAGAAAAACCACCACATAGCATGGAAAAACTGACATGGAAATTTCACAGGAAATACTGGAAAGGAAAAGTCACATTCTATAATACTTTGTCTATAAGCTACCCGTTTGAGTAACTTGAAAGAGAAAGTAATGAAAGAAACTAATAGTTACGGCATGACATTATAAACCGGTACATTGAGTTAATGGGGAGTCTGTGGACATAACGTGGAAACTACACAGTGCACAGTGTGGATGTTTAGGGGTGGTGCGGCAGCCTTGCCTGGCGCTTTTAAGGTAGGCAGCAGTCAATCAGGCCCTAGCTCCGTTCACTCCACAGAGACAAGGAACTCTCCCATGTGGGACAAGTACACAAGTTTCCTCCTAAAGCAGTGATCCCTGGTACATTAAAAAAATCCTGATGGTGGTCACTTGACTAACAGGGACCCTCAGTGATCCACAGCCCATCACAGGTCGAAAGTAAGAGTAGTGACCGTTAACTCAAGGCTATCTGTGCAGATCCTAATCTGTGCTTACTGTATATTACCTTATTTGCATTGAGTAAATCGAAAAATGTATAATGACGTGATGCGATTCTATATGCGGGTATGTAAAGTTTACGGGGTGTCCTGTAGACACCTTACATGGGGACTGCACAGTGCACAGTGTGGATGTTTAGGGGTGGTGCGGTAGCCTTGCCTGGCGCTTTTAAGGTAGGCAGCAGTCAATCAGGCCCTAGCTCCATTCACTCCACTGAGACAAGGAACTCTCCCATGTGGGACAAGTACACAAGTTTCATCCTGAAGCAGTGACCCCTGGTACATTAAAAATATCCCGATGGTGGTCACTTGGCTAACAGGGACCCTCAGTGATCCACATCCCATCACAGGTCGGAAGTAAGGTTAGTGACCGTTAACTCAGGGAGGAGGAGGAGGAGGAGGAGGAGGAGGAAGTGGACATCATCATCTGTGAGGAGGAGGAGAACATCATCTGTGAGGAGGAAAAAGAGTAGTAGGAAGATGAGGAAGAGTAGGATGGAGGAGAAGGAGGAGGTGAACATCATCATCTGTGAGGAGGAGGAGGAGGAGGGCAACATGATCTGTGAGGAGAAAAGTAGAGAAATTAATTTCCACTCCCCTCCCTCCGGTACCAAGCAAGCTTCCCCCCCCCCCCGACCACAGTCCTCTCCCTGAGCTCCATAATTACTACATCCTTCATCTAGGATAAAAATGGAATGAACAACAAAGAGTAATGAGGGAATATAAAGAGTACAGGCACCCCTCCCGAAACAAAACACTAACTCCAGGTTTTCCCC
>NC_137049.1:10153199-10195699 GCF_032717465.1 Coenobita brevimanus
TTCCGATCTTGTCTATGCAATCTTCCACACGAGGGAGAGGGTAAGTGTCTGTTTTGGTTATCTGATTAACACGTCTGTAGTCGATGCAAAGCCGCTGTGACCCACCTGGCTTAGGGACTAGAGTGACAGGAGAACTCCACTCGCTCTGACAGGGCTCAATCATCTTGTGGTCCAACAGGTAGCCAAGCTCCTTCTGGATGAGAGGAACTTTCACTGGGTTCACACGGTAAGGAGGCAGTTTAATTGGCTTTGCGTCTCCAACATCGACATCATGCATCAACACAGTGGTTCTTCCTGGAGTGGCACGGAACACTTGCGGGTACTCCTGCAGTAATGCCGAAAACTCCTGCCTTTCCTCGGGAGGTAGATGAGAAAGCTTAGTCTGGAGATCATTGATGATATCAGGATTCTTCCCCAAACTATCACTCAGGCTCATGCTGCATGGGAGAACTTCACTTGCAGACTCGGGTGGAACAGCTACAGTGCAGACTGGGTTATTTTCGTCCCGCCTGTGATATAACTTTAGCATGTTGATGTGACAAAGTTGCTTGTTCTTTCTACGATCTGGTGTGGCGATGACATAGTTGACATCACTGAGTTTCTTCTCCACGAAATAAGGACCACTAAACTTGGCTTGAAGAGGTTGCCCATGCACCGGTAGCAGAATCAAAACCTGATCTCCTGGCTGAAAGTGGCGTAACCTGGACTTCTTATCATACCAAGTCTTCATCTTCTCCTGAGCAGCTCCTAAATTCTCTCTCGCCAACTGTAAAGCAGTGGACAGCCGTTCTTTGAACTTCATCACATACTCCAGCACGTTGACGTCATCTTCCTCCAACAGCCAGCATTCCTTGAGTAACTTAAGGGGTCCTCTTACTTCATGGCCAAATAGTAGTTCAAAGGGTGAGAAGCCCAGCGATTCATTTGGAGATTCTTTTGCGGCAAACACAACGAATGGAAGACCTTTATCCCAGTCTTTCTGATGTTCCAAACAGTATTTCTTGAGCATCGATTTGAGTGTTTGATGATATCTTTCCAACGCTCCTTGGGTCTGGGGATGGTAAGCTGAAAACGTGATCTGGGTGATGCCCAACTCTTTCAGAGACTGCTTGAAAACATTTGACATGAAATTACTTCCTCGGTATGACTGTACCTCCTTGGGCAGACCAAACTTTGTGAAGAACCCTAGCATTTCCTTAACCACGTTCTTTGCTGAGATATTTCTAAGTGGAATGGCTTCAGGATAACGAGTAGCCATATCAATCAGGGTCAACACATAAGAAAATCCTGAAGAAGTCTTAGGAAGAGGGCCCACAATATCCACCAACACACGAGCGAAAGGCGCCTCAAAAGGAGGAATGGGAACTAGAGGTGCAACCTTTTCGGTCTGATTACACTTCCCCACAACTTGACAGGTGTGACAAGACTTACAATACCAGGAAACATCTCTGAAGATACCTGGCCAGTAGAAGTGTTTCAAAATGCGTGCCACAGTCTTCCTCACTCCAAGGGGTCCTGCCAAACTGGAATCATGAGCCACTCTAATGATATCCTGCCTACAAACACGAGGGATGACAACTTGATGTACAACCTCCCATTCAGTCGGCTGATGCTGTTGGGGGTCTCCACTTCCTCATAAGTACTCCTGACTTTACATAATAACAAGTAGAAGCACCGGCTGACTCTTCTTCACTGTAAGCAGAGTTAGCTAGACCTTTCAACTCAGGGTCAGCAACCTGCAACTCAACCAACTCTTGACGAGACAAATTATCAACACTACGGGGTACTGCCTCATCTGGTGAGTGGTCCAAATTAGCAAGAAAAGTGTCAGCTAGGATAACATCATCATCATCATTATCCTCTAAGTCACCAGTAACTTTGGACTTAGCCCTAGTGACAGCACATGCAGGGAACACATCAGGGACATCACAATCCTGGGCCGCAGCCACTGGCTCACTAGACAACTGAGGAGCTGGACGCACTTGACTTCCACCAATATCATTTCCAAGTAAGAAAGTTACACCTGACATTGGTAGTGTCTCAACCAACCCAACCATAACAGAACCATTAACAAAACCAGACTCTAAATTCACTCTGCACAGAGGGACAGAGAAGTAATTATTCCCCACACCTTGTAAGATTACAGTTTCATCAGAGGAATTAACATTAGAGCCTAGAACACTGGTCAGCATAAGGGATTGGCAGGCACCTGTATCACGATATATTTTAACTGATTTCCTGTCATTACTGTCCAGAGGACTGACAAAACCATCAGACAAGAAATTAGCACATGAACTCTTGAGAGTGTCACCCACGTTACTGCTCAAAAGATTAGCTCCATCATGAGAATTTAAGTTACCCCTCAAAGCAGGTTCGGTTAACTCAGTTAAGGAATTCTGGGAACTCTCAAGGGTGGACACTAGACCAATTGACTGAATATTTAAAGACTCCTTTTTGTTCACATCACGCTGTCTCCTGAAACATTTCTCCGTAGTATGACCAAGCTTACTACAATAACTACATTTACTTTTCTGAAACCTAGAGGTGGAGCTGGTATTTACTTCCTGAGAAACATCATCTTTATTCTCTTTCCTGTTACCTGTACTCTGAGTAGAGGCAACGTACTTACTCTCAGCTTTCCCTTTTTCTTTAGAATATCTCTTGTGAGTGAGAACATATTCATCAGATAAAACTGCAGCATCAGACAAATTATCTATTCTTTTCTCATCAAGATATAGGCTTACATCTTTACTAATACACCTTTTGAAGTCCTCCAGCAAAATCATCTGCTTAAATATGTCAAAATCAGAATCCACATTCTTAGAATTTAACCACTGCTCTAACAGATCTTTGATTTTGCATACTCAACATGGGATTGCTTATCTTGCTTATAAGTTGTCCTAAATTTTACTCTATAGGCTTCAGGAACAAGTTCATAGGCCTTAAGAATCAAGCTCTTAACTACATCATAATTATCAGATTGATCCTGAGGCAAAGATGCATAAGTTACTTGAGCTTTACCGGTGAGAACAGTTTGAAGGAGTACTGGCCAATACTGTTTGGGCCAATTAAAACCTGTAGCTACCCTCTCAAACAACTGAAAATACTTTGTTAAATCAGATCATTAAAAGAAGGGACAAGTTTAACATTTTTAGCCAGATCAAAATCATCAGAGCTAGATGATCCAGTTCCACCTTGTTTCATGCGATACTCATGGTCTGCCTGAATCCTAGCAATTTCAACTTGTGACTCAGCCTCCTTAGCACGAGCCTGAAACTCAGACTCCTTAGCATGAGACTCCGCCTCCTTAGCCTTAGACTCAGCCTCCTTAGCACGTGCTTGAAATTCGGCTTACTTCACACGAGCCTCCTGCAGGGCTAGCTGTAACTTAGCTATTTCAATCTGTGTTTGCTCATTTGGAGGAGTTACATTAAACAAGCTTTCATTAATCATGTCAACAATTTGATCTTTAGAATGATGAGAGTGAACTGCAATTCCCAATTGTTGAGCAACAAGCTTAAGTTCATTCTTTGTTCTGTTTTCTACATCACACACGGTTTGCACATTTGACAAAAAATCTTTGGCTTCATCAAGCGTAGTAATAGTAGACATCATGAATAAATCACAGTCACAAAATATCAAGCAATATCCTTATGATAATATCCTGAATATCCTGATAAGAGGTCGCCAAATTTATGTTACGGAACAGAGAAAGATAATGTACACTTTAAGTGAGAATACTAAAAATCACTACTGTCCCGTAAAGTTCCAAGTTCAAAACAAAAGAGTTAGGTAAAATTACAAGTTAAAGTTTAATGCTCAAACTAACAACAAAATATTCAGGACTCATAAGGATAATGTAATGGCAAAAAACAGGTTAAATATATGGTTAACTGCAATAGCCTCTATTAACACGAAAATAGCAAGAGTAAATTTACCTAAGTCAGCCCTGATAAAATTAAAATACACTGGGTAATGCTCAGTTAATGCAAGATAAGTTATTACAGATGCAAACTATTATTAATGATGGCTGACAATAAGAACCCTACATGAATTACAAAAACCTCACTAGGCCCACGAATCAACACCACAAGCTACACAGTACAAGAACAAAATGCAACAACACCCACACCCAAATTACACAGCTGCTAGATGGTTGGAGACTTCCTGAGCACTCACAATAATAACTGTACAGGGGAGGACAGAGATGTGAACAAAATGAGGAGTAGATCTAAGTGGCAATTAATGTAGAGACTAAGCTCATTATATAGGGGCCGGCAGAGCTTGATACAACTTGTAAGAAGGACGCGCAAATGAAGCCATGGGGACAAAGAGTTGACAATCCTGCTCTGAACAACAGAAAGAACGACTTACTCTACTATAACGGTAGAAGGGGGGGAGTGAGGTAGAACACGCTCGTGATCAAACTGGCAGCACACTGTACGTTAGAATTACACATAGGATGACGAAATCATACGCTATGTAACAATATATATATATATATATATATATATATATATATATATATATATATATATATATATATATATATATATATATATATATATTGTTACAGAAAAGAGAAATGAACACTTCAAGTGAGAATACTAAAATCACTACTGTCCAGCAAAGTTCAAGGTTCAAAACAAAAAACTTAGGTAAAATTACAAGTTAAATTTTAATGCTCAAACTAACAACTAAACATTCAGGACTCATAAGGATAATGTAATGGCAAAACAGGTTACATATATGGTTAACTGCAGTAGCCTCTATTAACACGAAATTAGCAAGAGCAAATTCATGCAAGTCATTCCTGATAAAATGAGAAAACCGGATAATGCTCAGTTAAAGCAAGATATAATATTATTATAGATACAAACTATTACTAATACTGACTGACAGTATGGAACCAATATGAATCATAAAAACTTTACCAGGCTTACGAATTAACGCCTTAGGCTATACAGTACAAGAAAAATGGTAATAACACTTATACTCAAATTATACAGCAGCTAGATGGATGGAGACTTCCTGAGCACTCACAAAAATAATAATATACTGCACAGGGGAGGACAGAGATGTGAACAGAATGAGCAGTAGATCTAAGTGGCAACTAATGCAGAGACTGAGCTCATTATATAGGGGGCCGGCAGACCTTGATTCAACTTGTAAGAAGGACGCGCAAATGAAGGCATAGAGGACAAAGAGTTGACAATCCTGCTCTGAACAACAGAAAGAACGACTTACTCTACTATAAGGGGGAGAAGAGGGGAGTGAGATAGAACACACAAGCCCGGTCACTATGGAAACCACGTGGCGAATCGTGAACAAACATGCAGCATACTGTACATTAAGATCATACAAAGGATGATGCAATCATGAACAAAACTGTATCATAAGTTAGAATTATACAAGGGATGATGAAATCATAGGCTATGTAACACCTCCCCACAAAGAAAAAGAAATTTACAAAGGAAATTTCTTATTACTCTAAAACAATCTGTCTAAAGTCTAAATACGCAATCTGCAATAATATTTTCTTTCCCCTTGACATGTTGTATGTCTAATAAATACTCCTGAAGAAGTAGACTCCATGTTGTCAATCTCTGATTTTTATCTTTAAACTTACTAAGGAATTTCAGTGGGTTATGATCGGTATAAATGACTATGGGGTCAAAACCAGAACACAAATAAAATGAAAAATGCTGTAAACCCAAAATCAAGGCCAAAAGCTCTTTCTCAATAGTTGAGTAGTTCTTTTGAGGTGCAGTGAACTTCTTACTGTAATAAGATACAGGGTGTTCAATATCCTGATCATCCTCTTGCAGCAAAACAGCCCCAGCTCCTGTATCACTTGCATCAACAGCCATCTTAAAAGGCTTAGCAAAATTTGGAGTAGCGAGCACTGGCTGACTTAATAGGATAGCTTTAAGTTTACTGAAAGAGGATTCATAGTTATCGGTCTAGACAAATTAAACTCCTTTTTTCAGTAGGTCTGTAAGTGGTGATACAAGAATTGAAAGGTTAAGAACAAATCTCCTGTAATAACCTACCATTCCCAAAAATCTTTGTAGCTCTTTCCTACTTTTAGGTCTGCGAAGATCACTTATAACCTGAACCTTAGCTCCTCGTGGTGCAAGTGTTTATCACCAATTACGTACCCAAGGTACTGAACTTTAGCTTGACCAAACTCACACTTTGATAAATTAGCTACAAGATTAGCCTGAACCAAACGCTCAAGAAATTTACTGACATGGCGTAGGTGATCTTTCCAGTTGTCACTGAAGATTAATACATCATCAATATAAACAACACACCCTGCCAAACCCTCTGTTACAACATTAATCAGCTTCCGAAAAGTGGCTGGTGCATTCTTCATAACATATGGCATTACAGAACATGCAAAAGTCTTTCCTAGTGTTACAAAACATAAGATCTCCTTAGCACGTTCAGTCATAGGTACTTGCCAGTATCCCTTTAACAAATCAAACTTACTTATGTACCTAGCTTTTCCGATCTTGTCTATGCAATCTTCCACGCGAGGGAGAGGGTAGGTGTCTGTTTTGGTTATCTGATTAACACGTCTGTAGTCGATGCAAAGCCGCTGTGACCCACCTGGCTTAGGGACTAGAGTGACAGGAGAACTCCACTCGTCTGACAGGGCTCAATCATCTTGTGGTCCAACAGGTAGCCAAGCTCCTTCTGGATGACAGGAACTTTCACTGGGTTCACACGGTAAGGAGGCAGTTTAATTGGCTTTGCGTCTCCAACATTGACATCATGCATCAACACAGTGGTTCGTCCTGGAGTTTCACGGAACACTTGCGGGTACTCCTGCAGTAATGCCGAAAACTCCTGCCTTTCCTCGGGAGGTAGATGAGAAAGCTTAGTCACGAGATCATTCATGATACCAGGATTCTTCCCCAAACTATCACTCAGGCCCATACTGCATGGGAGAGCTTCACTTGCAGACTCGGGTGGAACAGCTACAATGCAGACTGGGTTATTTTCGTCCCGCCTGTGATATAACTTTAGCATGTTGATGTGACAAAGTTGCTTGTTCTTTCTACGATCTGGTGTGCCGATGACATAGTTGACATCACTGAGTTTCTTCTCAACGAAATAAGGACCACTAAACTTGGCTTGAAGAGGTTGCCCATGCACCGGTAGCAGAATCAAAACCTGATCTCCTGGCTGAAAGTGGCGTAACCTGGACGTCTTATCATACCAAGTCTTCATTTTCTCCTGAGCAGCTCCTAAATTCTCTCTCACCAGCTATAAAGCAGTGGACAGCCGTTCTTTGAACTTCATCACATACTCCAGCACGTTGACGTCATCTTCCTCCAACAGCCAGCATTCCTTGATTAGCTTAAGGGGTCCTCTTACTTCATGGCCAAACAGTAGTTCAAAGGGAGGGAAGCCCAGTCATTCATTTGGAGATTCTCTTGCAGCAAATACAACGAATGGAAGACCTTTATCCCAGTCTTTCTGATGTTCCAAACAGTATTTCTTGAGCATCGATTTGAGTGTTTGATGATATCTCTCCAACGCTCCTTGGGTCTGGGGATGGTAAGCTGAAGACGTGATCTGGGTGATGCCCAACTCTTTCAGAGACTGCTTGAAAACATTTGACATGAAATTACTTCCCCGGTCTGACTGTACCTCCTTGGGCAGACGAAACTTGGTGGAGAACCCTAGCATCTCCTTAACCACTTTCTTTGCTGAGATATTTCTAAGTTGAGTGGCTTCAGGATAACGAGTAGCCATATCAATCAGGGTCAACACATAAGAAAATCCTGAAGAAGTCTTAGGAAAAAGGCCCACAATATCCACCAACACACGGGTGAATAGCACCTCAAAAGGAGGAATGGGAACTAGAGGTGCAACCTTTTCGGTCTGATTACATTTCCCCACAACTTGACAGGTGTGACAAGACTTACAATACCAGGAAACACCTCTGAAGATACCTGGCCAGTAGAAGTGTTTCAAAATGCGTGCCACAGTCTTCCTCACTCCAAGGTGTCCTGCCAAACTGGAATCATGAGCCACTCTAATGATATCCTGCCTACAAACACGAGGGATGACAACTTGATGTACAACCTCCCATTCACAGTCGGCTGATGCTGTTGGGGGTCTCCACTTCCTCATAAGTACTCCTGACTTTACATAATAACAAGTAGAAGCACCAGCTGACTCTTCCTCACTGCAAGCAGAGTTAGCTAGACCTTTCAACTCAGGGTCAGCAACCTGCAACTCAACCAACTCTTGACGAGACAAATTATCAACACTACGGGGTACTGCCTCATCTGGTGAGTGGTCCAAATTAGCAAGAAAAGTGTCAGCTAGGATAATATCATCATCATCATTATCCTCTAAGTCACCAGTAACTTTAGACTTAGCCCTAGTGACAGCACATGCAGAGAACACATCAGGGACATCACAATCCTGGGTCGCAGTCACTGGTTCACTAGACAACTGAGAAGCTGGACACACTTGACTTCCACCAATATCATTTCCAAGTAAGAAAGTTACACCTGACACTGGGAGTGTCTCAACCAACCCAACCATAACGGAACCATTAACAAAACCAGACTCTAAATTCACTCTGCACAGAGGGACAGAGAAGTAATTATTCCCCACACCTTGTAAGATTACAGTTTCATCAGAGGAATTAACATTAGAGCCTAGAACACTGGTCAGCATAAGGGATTGGGAAGCACCTGTATCACGATATATTTTAACTGATTTCCTGTCATTACTGTCCAGAGGACTGACAAAACCATCAGACAGGAAATTAGCACATGAACTCTTGAGAGTGTCACCCACGTTACTGCTCAAAAGATTAGCTTCATCATGAGAATTTAATTTACCCCTCAAAGCAGTTTCAGTTAACTCAGTTAAAGAATTCTGGGAACTCTCAAGGGTGGACACTAGACCAATTGACTGAATATTTAAAGACTCCTTTTTGTTCACATCACGCTGTCTCCTGAAACATTTCTCCGTAGTATGACCAAGCTTACTACAATAAGTACATTTACTTTTCTGAAATCTAGAGGTGGAGCTGGTATTTACTTCCTGAGAAACATCATCTTTATTCTCTTTCCTGTTACCTGTACTCTGAGTAGAGGCAACGTACTTACTCTCAGCTTTCCTTTTTTCTTTAGAATATCTCCTGTGAGTGAGAACATATTCATCAGCTAAAACTGCAGCATCAGACAAATTATCTATTCTTTTCTCATCAAGATATAGGCTTACATCTTTATTAATACACCTTTTGAAGTCCTCCAGCAAAATCATCTGCTTAAATTTTTCAAAATCAGAATTTACATTCTTAGAATTTAACCACTGCTCTAACAGATCTTCTTTGATTTTTGCATACTCAACATGAGATTGCTTATCTTGCTTATAAGTTGTCCTAAATTTTACTCTATAGGCTTCAGGAACAAGCTCATAGGCCTTAAGAATCAAGCTCTTAACTACATCATAATTATCAGATTGATCCTGAGGCAAAGATGCATAAGTTACTTGAGCTTTACCGGTGAGAACAGTTTGAAGGAGTACTGGCCAATACTTTTTGGGCCAATCAAAACCTGTAGCTACCCTCTCAAACAACTGAAAATACTTTGTTAAATCAGATTCATTAAAAGGAGGGACAAGTTTAACATTTTTAGCCACATCAAAATCATCAGAGCAAGATGATCCAGTTCCACCTTGTTTCATGCGATACTCATGGTCTGCCTGAATCCTAGCAAGTTCAATTTGTCCCTGAGCCTGTGCCTGTGCCTCCTGAATACAAGCCTGAGACTCAGCCTCCTTAGCCCGTGCCTGAAACTCAGCCTCCTTAGCACGAGCCTCCTGCAGGGCTAGCTGAAACTTAGCTATTTCAATCTGCGTTTGCTCATCTGGAGGAGTTACATTAAACAAGCTTTTATTAATCATACTAACAAGTTGATCTTTAGAATGATGAGAGTGAACAACAATTCCCAATTGTTGAGCAACAAGCTTAAGTTCATTCTTTGTTCTGTTTTCTACATCACACACTGTTAGCACATTTGACAAAAAATCTTTGGCTTCATCAAGAGTAGTAATAGTAGACATCATGAATAAATCACAGTCACAAAATATCAAGCAATATCCTTATGATAATATCCTGAATATCCTGATAAGAGGTCGCCAAATTAATGTTGCGGAACAGAGAGAGATAATGAACACTTCAAGTGAGAATACTATAATCACTACTGTCCTGCAAAGTTCCAGGTTCAAAACAAAAGACTTAGGTAAAATTACAAGTTAAAGTTTCATGCTCAAACTAACAACTAAACATTCAGGACTCATAAGGATAATGTAATGGCAAAACAGGTTACATATACGGTTAACTGCAATAGCCTCTATTAACACGAAATTAGCAAGAGAAAATTTATCTAAATCAGCTCTGATAAAATGAGAAAACAGGAGAATGCTCAGTTAAAGCAAGATATAATATTATTACAGATACAGAATATTACTAATACTGGCTGACAGTATGGAACCAATGTGAATCAAAAACTTTACCAGGCTTAAGAATTAACGCCTTAGGCTATACAGTACAAGAAAAATGGTAATAACACTTATACTCAAATTATACAGCGGCTAGATGGCTGGAGACTTCCTGAGCACTCACCATAATAATAATATACTGTACAGGGGAGGACAGATGTGTGAACAGAATGAGGAGTAGATCTAAGTGGCAACTAATGCAGAGACTGAGCTCATTATGTAGGGGGCCGGCAGACCTTGATTCATCTTGTAAGAAGGACGCACAAATGAAGGCATAGAAGACGAAGAGTTGACAATCCTCCTCTGAACAACAGAAAGAACGACTTACTCTACTATAATGGGGAGAAGAAGGGAGTGAGGTAGAATACGCAAGCCTGGTCACTATGGAAGCCACGGGGCGAATCGTGAACAAACATGCAGCATACTGTACATTAAGATCATACAAAGGATGATGCAATCATGAACAAAACCGTATCATAAGTTAGAATTATACAAGGGATGATGAAATCATAGGCTATGTAACAATATATATATATATATATATATATATATATATATATATATATATATATATATATATATATATATATATATATATATATATAATCTCTTAGTAAACAGCAACTGAAAACAAATAAGTAACTATCAGCCTAACTATGTAGTAAGTTCAGTATGTCTCAGTCTACAGCAATAGTTAAAACAGATAGGAATCCTAAGAGACACACACACAGACAGATGAACATAAAGATTAGAGAGAATGAGAAGAGATATACTCACAGAACACAAATAGGAATTGCTGTGTGGTGTCCAGTCTTTCCAGCGGACTTTAATTTCCCATTCTTTTATTCTTGTGGGATCTCAAGGAAACATGTGCAATATCTTACCCATACCTGTGCGGCTGGAACATCTCCAGGCTGCACAGTATACCATCTCGTGGTCAATTATAGGTATAATAGCAGGTGATATGGCCATAGAAAATGTAGCGTCCCCCTTGATCTCTGTGCTTTCTTATGGCAGTCAGGGAGGTGATGAGGTGAGGTAAGGATGCAATATAGTGCCCATAGGTCACGTGACCGGTTCTCGGCCAATCACAGGTGACCGCGCGAGGTGACGTCTGAAACAAAGTTGGCCAAACTCCTCCCACTCTATGGCGCTGGATGTGGGTGTTTTGACGGAGCGGCCACACTTGCCATGTCAACGACAAGCTGAAATGAAGCTACAGTATCCAAGTCTAGGTGTTGGACGGACCCCTGAGCATTGTTTCCTCTCGTCCATCACAAGTTTGGAACAAGTGTGACCGAACCCTAAGAGAGATGGAAGCTTCATTAAACTTAGTATTGTCAAAATCACGACCCTCCTTTAACCAGGGGATGGTGTACTCGAGCAATATTACGATCGAGTCCCTGTCGTAACTTTTATTTCTGCAGGAAGAACTAGAGACACGGGGATAATATGAGCTCCCCTTTCCTTATTCTTTCGGCGAAATACAGATATAACCCACAATAACTTTTCTATCGTAACGGAGATTTGCTTTCAGGAGGAGAAACAATAGACAGGAGAAGGCTTGGCCCTCTCCTTTCTTAGTCTCTCCTGCAAAAATACGTCCAAGTTACGACAGAGAATCGATCGTAAAGGTGTTCGGGAATCCCACCTTAACCGGCGTTTTGTGTTTATGTACCAGCTCACTAACCCTTTTGACCGGTGATATTACTTTTATTCTTCACATGTCACCACGAAACGATTTTTATTCAACTATAGGGAGAGCTCAGTCAATGAAAGAGTTAGGGCAGATTAGTTATAACCCCTTCGCAACCCAATATCCCTCCCATGCCAGATAATATTACCTGGTAGTATCAATAATAAATTCAAATATGGTATCGCACTATGGGTGTTAGTGGTGTCTAAATAATTCTTAAATAAATATTCCTAGGTGACAGCAAAGTTGTCTTACCTCTCTCCCTCAAGAACCAGTTCCGCCTTCCACTCTCACCTCTACTTTTTAACTCCGCCTCAAACTCTCAATTCTTACCCTCTTCCCTCCTCGTCCTCCCAATCAACTCCTCTCATTTCCAACTCCTCCTGCACCTCTTCCCTCCCCTCCCCTTTCATTCTCACTCTTTCACTCGGTCTCCTGGTCATTCTAAGCTCTCATCTTCACTCTCACACCCGCCCCTCACTCTCACAACCTTAATACCACTGTTCATATTCATTTTCATTTCTATCACCTTCCTTTCTCACCATCACCTTAATCGTTCATTCAACCACTAGACTACACTTTGTTGTCAACAAACAAGGCCTCTTCAACACAACAGCCCTCAAAGAAATAAGTCTGATAACGAGCATCCACCCAGGAAGAATAACAAAATAAGGAGTTTTAGTCTACGATATTATACACTGAAAACTAACAAAAACGAGACAATAAGTGGAGACAGACTTTAATGGATAATTGTTAACATGAATACTAAATTTAGTAAATTTATAACCGAAATTAGAATAGTAAATAACTCTGATGCCAACGCCAGAAATTTGTGATATACCTAAATCTACAGCTAAAAGTTTTGACATTATTCGCCATAAACAGAGTGTTGATAAAAAATAGTGATGATTCAGCAAACGAAATGCAAACTCACTCCGATTAAGTTTCTTGTTCCCCCAGGTCATGACCCCCGCACGCCTCCACCAAGTCCAGGCTGACAAGACCTAATCCTTCCATTTCCACCTTCGACACTCCACCAGTCACACTTTATCTCCTCTTCCTCCTCCACCCTCAACAGCTCTCTTCCAGGTCACCTCTCTCCCTGATTCCTCATCCTTGCTTGTTATTCAGTCTTCTCAACCCCTTCTCTGATCGCTTGTCCTTATTCCTCACTATTTTGCCCAGACGTTTCATCCTCACGCTTGCCTAGTATTATCATCTCTCAACCACGTCTCCTTCATACCACACATCTCACACCAGCTTCACACTTCACATCTAATTCCTTCCTCATAATTTAATTCTTATCTTTATCTCAGCCCCTCACATCTGCCTGGCATCTCACTCATACCTCACAACACTTTTTTTCCTCATACCACATTTTTCAATTTACGTCCTTCACATCTTACTCTACCGCCTCTATCCCTACTCTTACATCAATCCACATCTTACTAACATCCCCGCTCTCTTCCTGCTCACCTCTCTCTTGTTCCTCTTCTTCGCTTGTTATATTCATATCGTGTTCTCGCTCAACTTTTTCATAACTTGATCGCCACACCCTCACCCCTCATACCCTTCATTCACACACCCTATGGCCCACAATCACACCATCCTCACTCGGCAGTCACACATCACCAACTCCTTCGCATATATTCTGGCGTTCCCTCACATCTCACCCCTCTTTTCACCCCTCACATCTCCTCCATTCACCCTCCTGACCCCATACATCTCACCCTCCCTCACGCACTTCACACCTGATTCTTCACCCTCCCTCACATCACTCTATCCCCTCACACCTCCCTCTCCTCTCACCTCATAATCAACATCTTGCCAACACCAACAACACGGCTCCACAATGCGGTCGGGTCTGCATTCTCGAAACTACGCCAAGAAAAAAGGCAGTAGAGAAATGAAAACCGTGATGAACAGCGGCCAAAGAAGCCATTAACATAATAATAACCGTGCTTCTGTTATTTATGTCATTATTACTCGGGTCGCGCGTCACATGGAAGAGAATCAATGAAATTAGCCTATCCAGATGAAAACCTGAAAAATGGAGAGGGGATGAGTACCGACTGCAAAAAATAAATAAATGAATAAATAAATAAATGAGTTCAAACACTCAAAGCCGCACACAAGTTAACAACGAACCAGAAATCCGAACGATGCTCTTTGAGTATGGAGATTTCTTTGGTCAGGGTCCTTATAGTTCCATTGTATGTTGTATGCTTTCCTATACATGGTTTTTATTCCTGCCGTTCCATTTATGAAAGGGGAATTAGGAAGACGACGACGACGACGACGACGACGACGACGATGATGATGATAATGAATTAATGACGGTATTTTTTGCTGTAACTATCATAGGAACGAACTACAAAAATGTTACGAAATTACAATGTGGTAAATCTCGTAACCTGGAATATCAACCTTTCCGCGACGACAGAAGCCGTGGTGTTCATTCTGAAATATATCAATCATACCAGCTATATTTTAATTTATTTTATTTATTTCTTCTTCTTGTTCTTCTCTGTCAGAACAACAAAATTGCCAGGAGCTGAACAGAAGCGACAAGTATAATCAGAGTGGAGGAATTAATCAGCCTTCCAGAACAAGATGAGAAAAAATATAAACAATAATGACTTGGTGACTTGTAATCTGAAAGAAGGAAGGGGGAGGGAGAAAATGGGAAAAGGGAGAGGAAGGTGATGTCAGCACCAGCAGCACTAGTTGCAATCTCAGGTTCATCTGAATGGGAACCCGGTGGACTGCAGGCTGAAGTTGCCCTCTTTCTGCAGTTCACCATCCTCCTCTGAGGGATAGGGAGGGAGTTGAGAGATGTTTGTATAACTCGGCAGTAGTGGAGCTGTTCGGTCATATTGGTACCACTGCCTGAAGGCCTCCTCTCCAGCACCAAACAAGTAGTAAAGCAAGGTGATAAGAAATGGGAAAATAGACGGGAGAGGAGAGGTGATGAAAAGACGGGAACAGGACTGGAAGGCGAAAGGAAATGGTGGGAAACAGAGACAAATAATCTGAGAACCACATACAATACAGTGGGACGCAGAGGTGTGAAAATGGCCGAGTAGAGAAAATAGTTATGACTGTTATTATGGTGAGTTGATAAAAAGCAGGAGACGGGGAAAGAGAGGACGAATTAGGATGGGATAAAGAATGGGCTGAGAGAGAGAGAGAGAGACGAATAAGGATGAGATAGAGGATGTACAGTGAAAGGACGAATAAGGATGGGATAGAGGAGGGATAGAGAGAGAGGACGAATAAGGGTGGGATGAAGGATGGACGGAGAGAGAACAAATAAGGATGGGATAAAGGATGGACGGAGAGAGGACGAGTAAGGATGGGACAGAGAAGAGGAAGAATAAGGATGGGACAGAGGATGGACGGAGAGAGAGGAGGAATAAGGATGGGATAGAAAATGGGCGCAGACGGAGGACGAATAAGGATGGGATAGAGAAACGACAGAGAGAGAGAGAGAGAGAGAGAGAGAGATGACGAGTAAGAACACAGATGAGGGACAGAGAAGGGACAAACAACGATAGCATAAAGGAGCGACAGAGGGAATTCCTCGTCTTGGAAATTGAAATACGAAAGTCCAGCCTGTTAATATACCTCTGAATGGATGAAGAGTGACGAGAACTTGTTATAATAAAATGACGCAGATGGCAGTGTGGTCGTCCTTCCACCACCATCACTAAACTGGATAACGCTGAATACTGCATTAATATGACGCAAATATCAACACAAGACGGCTGCAAGTGAGGATTACCAAAAATAAAGGCAGTCAATAAATTTTGCCTGCTCTTAACCCACCATCTTGACACCGTAACAAACAAAACAGGTCCTTCTCCTACCTTGGATAAAGGAAAATAAAACTGTGCCACTGTCAACCTTGCACTCATGTTTTCACAGCTCTTAATACCTGAGCGAGAAACAGCAGCTGCCCAACTCCTAAGAACTCTGGTGCTCTCATCTTAAAAGAAGTTATCGGGTAATTGAAGTTGAGAGTGAATGAGGAGGACGGAATGGCCTGGGCGGAGAGAACCTAGGGGATATATTAGGTACTGAGATGCTGCGCTGAAAGGGAAGGGACACGAGGCCACACAGCAGCTGCAAATTACGAGAGAGAGAGAGAGAGAGAGAGAGACCTGCACTTAACCACTGGACAAACATGCAGACAGTTCTTGTCGCCTTAAGTGACAAATAACAGAACTGAGAAAAGCAAACACACACACACACACACACACACACACACACACACACACACACACACACACACACAGGATTATAGCATACAGGATGAGGACGGAGGCAGATGTAGTGGTGATAATGATACTGCAAGAGTGATGGCTATAGAAAGGATGGGGATAGTGGTGGTTGTGGTAGTGGTGTTAAATGTTTGAAGTATGGATGGTGGTGGTGGTGGTGGTGGTGGTGAAGCAACACGGGTGGGGTACCATATAAGTGAAGCTGGGAGTGTGCGACATGGGAGAAGAAGGAAGAGGAAAGTGGGGAAATAGAGGGGGAAGTGATAGAGCAAAGAAGCTGAATGAGAGAAGTGGAAGAGGATGGTGTGCAGGTATGAAGGAAAAACAATGAAAACGGCGAGTAAAATATTGGCAGAAATGAAAACATGAAAGAAACGAGGAAATGAGAGTAAAGAACAAGAAAGAAGAAAAAGAAACTTTGTGGGGAAACGGGATGTAGGGGACATGGAGAGACTGAATACGAAATTGGAATGGGATAGATGACGATAAATGTAAGACACAAGTAAACAGAGGAGGAAGACGGGGAAAGAATGAGTGGGAGAAAAAGCTGAATGAATAAAGAAGACAGAGTTGAACGGCAGGAAATAGGAGGAGACAGGAAGAGGTCAACGGCAGGAAGAAGGAGGAGATAGGAAGAGAGAAAAATAAGTAGAAGGACAAGGATCAAGGAAGTTGTCGGATAGGGAAGAAGGGAAGACATTTAGATGAAAGATGAGAGAAGACAGGGTGAAAGGGAGGGGAGGGAATACTATAGGAGTAACGGAGAAAGGAGACAAAGGGGCAAAGGTGGGGAGTGGGCAACGTAGAAGGGGGGATGAGTATCGTACAAGAGAAGGAGGAACATGTTACTCTCAATCTCTTTCTCTCTCTCTCTCTCTAAGCCTACCCACTATCCCCCTTACTCCACGACAGTTCTTCATACAGGGTGTCCCCAAAAATGGTTTGTTTGTTTTATTTTTCTGTTGTACAAAAGATATATATCAAACAGAGCCGTGAAATTTTGACTACAAATAAACAACACATTAGAATCTTATTTATAGTTAGAATTATGTCAATACCATGATTATTATGGGAGCTGCGCGGCGTGCATTGCATGCTCAATAAGAGCGCCATGGCGGACAAGGCATTCTCTAATTCTCACACCAAAGTTCTGGACTACTGCCTTGCATGTGTCAGCAGTAATGGTTCTCATGAACACCTCGATCTAATTCTTGAGCTCAGGGATTGAGCCAGGGTTATTCCGGTATACATTGTCTTTAGCGTAACCCCACAAAAAGAAGTCCAACGGGTTGAGATCAGGCGAATATGGGGCCCAGATGTGAGGAGTTTTCGAAGAAATGATCGTGTCCCCAAACTTCTCTGATAAAAGATTTCTAGTCTCAGTTGCTGTGTGGGGTGTTGCCCCATCCTGCTGGAACCACTGCTTGTTCAAGGTCAAGCGACGACGACGAAGGCAAGCACAGAATTTCCTTATGACGTCGCGATAGTTCGCCTGATTAACCACCACCGCAATCTCGTCGTCATTCTCGAACCAGAAGGGTCCGATGATACGTTTAGTGCTTAGTGCACACCAGGCAGTGCACTTCTTACTATGGAGTGGCCTTGTGGCTACAAAATCAGGAGGATCTGTCCCCGAAAAGGGACAGTTCTGGCTGTTCACTACGCCATGCACATGAAAATGTGCCTCACTGAGAACCAAACGTTTTTAACCCATTCATCGTCCACTTCCGGCATCTGGTTAAACCATTCACACATTTGGACACGCAGGGCCTTGGCATTATCAATCAGAGTCTGCTAAACCTGAATTTTATACAGGTGTGACTTGAAGTCCTGTCGCAAAATTCTTTGGACAGAAGATTTTGACAAGCCAAGTTCTTGCAAACGCCTACGAAACGATTTCTTCGGACTCGCGACGCTGACTTTCAGACCAACTCGATGTTTGCTTCGTACGAGCAGATCTCTTCCTTTCAGATTTTCCACGATGTCTGTTCTGGCAGATTCCATGGCTTTCAAATTTCTTGACAATTTTCTTGATTGCTGGTATAGATAGGGCATCTCTAACACCAAAGTATTTCTGGTATTCACTCTGAGTCTGTACTAAAGATTTAGTCTCAAGGTAAGATTTCACAATTTTTGTTCGCTGCTCGACTGAGTGTCATAATTGAGCTACGATGATGAAACTTACAGGATAGAAACTCCCAAATGTCTAGAACACAACTTAAAAAAAAAAAAAAAAGAGTTGTTTTGTGAAATACATAATAAGTAATTCAAAAATAAAAAGTTACCCTTATTTTGGGACACCCTATACCATCCCACGCATTTTACTCTATTCTTCCCTTCCTCCCTCCCATCAACCTTTTTCCTTCTTGCCGATCTTTCTTTCTTATGTTCTCTCTTCCTGCCAACCTCCCTCCCATCTTCTGCCTCCCCAGCAACCTCCCTTCCCTCTCCTACCTGCCTACCATCTCCTGCCTCCCCAAAATCCTCACTTCCCTCTCCTACCTGCCTACCATCTTCCCTCTCCTCTAATACTTCCCTGTTCAGCCTCTCTCTAATTTCTCCCTCCCTATCAACATCCTCCTCTCCTTACCCAGTTCTTTCTACCAGATCTTCCCTCCAACCTTCTCACCATTCTCTTCTCTCTTTTATCGATCGTTCCCCCTTTCTCATCTCCCCAACTATCTCTGCCCTTTCTCATCTCCCGAACTATCCCTGCCCCTTTCTCATCTCCCCAACTATCTCTGCCCTTTCTAATCTCCCCAACTATCTCAGCCCTTTCTCATCTCCCCAACTATCCCTGCCCCTTTCTCATCTCCCCAACTATCTCTGCCCTTTCTCAATCTCCCCAATTATCTCTGCCCTTTCTCATCTCCCCAACTATTTCTGCCCTTTCTCATCTCCCCAACTGTTTCTGTCTCCCTTCTCTCTAAACTCCTTCTCCCCACCTTCCAAAACTCGTCTTGCCCGGAGTGAGAGGCAAGCAATGTAAAGTAAAAAGTTGGCTGACTCTCACAAGATACTGGTGGTGCGTACTTGCCCAGTCTTGGCTTGCTGGCGGCCACACTACACTCGTCCCTCACCTCATACCATCCAGAAATGTAGAGTTGGGTTGTGCATGAGTGTCACTGGCTGTGTGTGTGTGTGTGTGTGTGTGTGTGTGTGTGTGTGTGTGTGTGTGTGTGTGTGTGTGTGTGTGTGTGTGTGTGTGTGTGTGTGTGTGTGTGTGTGTGTGTGTGTGTGTGTGTGATTGTTTTGTGAGAGTGTTGGTGTATTTTCGGCAGCTGGGTGGAATTAATAAATAAACCGAAAATTATCACTATTATTATTATTATTATCATTATTATTATTATTATTATTATTATTATTATTATTATCATTATTATTGTTATTATCATTATTATTATTATCATTATCACTATTCTCTCTCTCTGTCTCTCGTCTACCCATTGTCCTTTCCACTTTACTGCAACGCAGTACATTCTACCTTGCCACCCATTTCAACAAATTCTTCCCTTCCTCCCTCCCACCAACCTCGCTCCTTCTTGCCAACCTTTCTCTCCTCTCCTCGCTTCCTGTCAACTTCCTTCCCATCTTCTGCCTCCCCAACAATCTCCTTTCCCTCTCCTGACTCCCTATCATCTTCCCTCTCCTCTAGTACTTCCCTAACCAGCCTCTCCACTTTTCTCCCTCTGTATCAACTTCCCTCTCTCCTACCATGGTACTTTCTACTATCTATTCCTTCCAACCTCCCCACTAATCTCTTCGCTGTTTTACGTATCGTCCACCCTTTCCCATCTCCCCACATCTCTGCGTTCTTCCTCTCTCAACCTCATCACCCCCACCCCCACAGACCTGTCCAGCCAGAAGCGAGAGGCGAGAAATGACCTTGTATAACCATCAAAAGCAGGCTGAGTCTCACAAGATACCGGTGGCACGTACTTCCCCAGTCTTGGCTCGCTGACGGCCACACTACACTGGTCCCTCAACTCACCCCTTCCCTCCCAGTAACACGGAGCTGAGATGTTGTGGGTTAGTGTGGTTGGCTGTGTGTGTTTTGTGAGGCTGTGGGTGTGTGTTTTGTGAGGCTGTGGGTGTGGGTGTTGTGTGAGCGTGTGGGTGTGGGTGTTTTGTGAGGCTGTGGGTGTGTGTGTTTTGTGAGGCTGTGGGTGTGGGTGTTTTGTGAGGCTGCGGGTGTGTGTGTTTTGTGAGGCTGTGGGTGTGGGCGTTTTGTGAGGCTGTGGGTGTGGGTGTTTTGTGAGGCTGTGGGTGTGGGCGTTTGGTGAGGCTGTGGGTGTGGGCGTTTTGTGAGGCTGTGAGTGTGGGTGTTTTGTGAGGCTGTGAGTGTAGGTGTTTTGTGAGACTGTGGGTGTTTTGTGAGGCTGTGGGTGTGGGTGCTTTGTGAGGCTGTGGGTGTTTTGTGAGGTTGCGGGTGTTTTGTGAGGCTGTGGGTGTTTTGTGAGGTTGTGGGTGTGGGTGTTTTGTGAGGCTGTGGGTGTTTTGTGAGGTTGTGGGTGTTTTGTGAGGCTGTGGGTGTTTTGTGAGGCTGGGGGTGTGGGTGTTTTGTGAGACTGTGGGTGTTTTGTGAGGCTGTGGGTGTGGGTGTTTTGTGAGACTGTGGGTGTTTTGTGAGGCTGTGGGTGTGGGTGTTTTGTGAGGCTGTGGGTGTGGGTCTTTTGTGAGGCTGTGGGTGTTTTGTGAGGCTGTGGGTGTGGGTGTTTTGTGAGGCTGTGGGTGTGGGTGTTTTGTGAGGCTGAGTGTAGGTGTTTTGTGAGACTGTGGGTGTTTTGTGAGGCTGTGGGTGTGGGTGCTTTGTGAGGCTGTGGGTGTTTTGTGAGGTTGTGGGTGTTTTGTGAGGCTGTGGGTGTTTTGTGAGGCTGTGGGTGTGGGTGTTTTGTGAGGCTGTGGGTGTGGGTGTTTTGTGAGGCTGTGAGTGTGGGTGTTTTGTGAGGCTGTGGGTGTGGGTGTTTTGTGAGGCTGTGGGTGTGGGTGTTTTGTGAGGCTGTGGGTGTGGGTGTTTTGTGAGGCTGTGGGTGTGGGTGTTTTGTACGATCTTGTGTGGTTTGGACCATAAGTAGATGCTTGCGTGAGTTCCACTGGGTTTAGCTTTCCTTATGTAGCTTTTTTTTTTGGGGGGGGGGGGGGCAGATACCGTGGTAGTGTGAGGGTCGTGTGGGCTCAGGAAGAAAGGGGCAGGAGAATAGGTGAGTGAGAGGAACTGGCTGGGTAGTGGGAAGGTGGGAGGGACGGGCTGGAAGGTTAAGTGGGTGAGTAAAGGGGAGGTGGGCGGATAAGTGGGAAGGATTGGGTAGGTGGGTGGGTAGGGGGCAGAAGACGGGTAGGTGGGGGTATTGGTTGGAAGTGTATGGAGATGAGTGAAGGGTGCAGAGGAAGGGTATGTGGAAGGGACGAGTTGGATGAGTGCGTGGTGGGGAAGTTAGCTAAGAGGGCGTGTAGAAAGGGTCAGTGAGGAACAGGAGGGGGAAAGCATGTGGGAGGGAAGAGTAGGGGAGGGGTGAGAATTTGGGAGGGAGTAGGAGGGGGTAAGAATTTGAGAGGGAGGAGGGGAAAGAATGTGTGAGGGTGGACGAGGGGGAGAGAATGATGAAGGGAGGACGAGGGGGAGAGAATGTGTGATTGTGAAGGAAGTAAAGGGGGGAGAGAACGTACGAGAGAAAAGGCCGGGGGTGGGGGGTGGAGAGAACGTAAGAAGGAATAGGGTAAGACAAGATTGATTGGAGGGGGGAGATTTCGAGCATGGGGTCAGAGAATGTAGGCTGGATGATGAGGGAAAGCATGTGCACAGAAAAAGGAGTAGAGAATGTCAATATAAAGAGGAGAAGGGAGAACGTGCAGAAAATTATACACCACAGTAAACAAAGAGAGATTAAAAATTGGTACCGTACAGAGGAGTACAAAGAGAATCAAACAGCAACCGACTAATAGGAGCTTTCAGATCTGCTTGTTAGGAAGGAGACTTTGGCATCTGCCCACTGAGTCGAAGATAAGGTGAGCAGAACAAGGTTTCCTCCAACTTCCAGCAACAACACTAAGTAACATTAAAAAGAGAGAGAGAGAGACCTGGAGTCCTCTCAAGCTCACTCTTACGCTCACTCTCAGGCTCACACACACACACACACACACACACACACACACACACACACACACACACACACACACACACACACACACACACACACACACACACAATATTAACACTGACTTATTTGCAGGTGAGCAGCACAGACACCATCAAAGGCTGATGGTTTAATGGCATTTTCGTGACGTTCCTGACAAAGCAGGAATTTCGCTACCGTGTGGGGATGGTTGGTTTAGTGGTATTTCGGTGGTGTTATTGATGTCAGTTAAATTACTAAACTGTCTATTTGTAAATTCGTGTAGAAATCCATAAGCAATGTATATACAAAAAAGATCCACGGAACATTTATACTGCATTCATTAATCTGCAAGCACGATAACTTAAAAAAAGGGCGTCCAAAATACTCAAATTTTAATGAAGCCTGTGTGTTTACGTTGAGCTGGTTATCTCACGCCCTTCCCCCTCCATAGGCCAATTACAATGCTCTGACTTGTCTGACTGTCACCTGCAACACCGACGGCACAACAACGTACATGGGACAGCACAACACGCACTCCAACACAAATCAGTGGACATTAATCCCAAAAGTATAGTGATGCCTTTATCTAAATCAGTTATCCTCGCTACCATCACACGGTCTCATTCAACTTTGGAGATGTCCATCATGGAGAAGGTAATCGAAATATTGTCCTGTAATTCTCTCAAAACGATGGTGCATAGTTTCATTAATATCAGCTACTGACAGACTATTCATTGGTGATCTTCTGTGAACAGTAAGGATTCACACTAGACTCTCTCTCTCTCTCTCTCTCTCTCTCTCTCTCTTACACACACACACACACACACACACACACACCACATTGGCTTACAGATGGCCACCACCACATTACAAATTGTCACTAAAAGTCATGTGACTGCAACAGGCCACGAGGCTAACCATGGCTGTTCCTAATTGGCGTCAACACACTACACCAAGCCTCACTGAGACCAAAGGAAGGCGTAAGAAACACGTGACAGATCTTCCGGTCCACACACACCCTACATCCAGCGAGTTGGGTAAAGTTAGCCTAATTGCACAAAACACCATCAATCCTTCATCCACTCCACAGCCCCTTCAGAAGCGTAGAGGGCTGAGGTTAGGCTAGTTATGGTCGTATTCTCGATGGTTAACCCTGGAACACTACCCCCGATCCGACTTACACCAACACTAACGTGGGGTTGACTGAACCCCATTTTCGAAAAACGAAAAAAAATAGTCAGAATTAGAATTTATTCAATTCCTTGTCATACATAGAAAATATGGCCTTTGTACTTCAATCTGAGTGAAAAACCAGTGACTTGAAACTGAATCTTAACACTAAGGTGGATAACTAAAAAAAAAAAAGTGTAAAATTACTAAGATTAACTAATGACTATACTGAAGACCAATGCTATACGGAGATGACTGCAGCTGCGGGCTTGGCTGTAGGCACACAAACACCCTGGTAGTGGAAGCCTCTGCTAACATACTCACAGCCTTGGAGCAGCACTAGGATGTGTGTGGGAGAGGGACGAAAAAGGTTGTTTCTTTTTTTTAGAGTCAAAGAACGACTAGTGTGCAATGGATTTTTTTTTTACCTATATTTACCCCTGTAAATGAACAACAACTACTTATTATTGATCACCAAGGCTATAGCCATTGATTACTAAAGAATTCTTATGGATTATTATACTTTTTTTCTTTGAAAAACGAAAAATCTTCTGTATGCAAAATGAAGACTATAATCTTATGTTACACCATATATCCTGTACTTGAACTAATAAGTACAAGTGTACATAGCAGTGTACAGTGTACTGTATGTACTGGTGTACAGATGTACTAATCTCAAAATAATTATATTCCTGTCAGTTATTTCCCCCAAAAAAACTAATACCTATAAACACTAATGTGGGGTTGAGCCAACCCCAGGCATACTTTTCAGCATACAAAATACAAGTGAGCTGCACCACACTACCTCCTTTCAAGAGCGGTTGTAGTGGCATGAAGGTACTGGGGGGCCCAGCACCCTGGGCCCCTCATCTCCCCATGATAGCATTATCACCTCCTGGGAGGGGGTCACCTCAATCCAACGAAAGTATTCTAGGGTTAAGGAGGCTCCCTGGCATCTCTTCCTAGCCAATTTATTTTTGGATACGGCTGGCTAATATCCTTTTAAACTGTATGTTATTTATGCAGGGTATGGTGATATTAGAATGATTTGGGTAACACAGAAGAGGACGGCAAGATGTAATATGCAAAATAATCATTCAGGAAGAGATAGCAGAGAGCTGCCTTTACCGACGAGAATACGAGCCTAAGTTTCCACATTCAAGGTGAGTGCCCGGTCTCTCTTCCCTGCGTGGCATTATATGACCAATAAACCCCATATCATCCTTAAGGTGCAAACCCTTATACGCCACATCCAGCTCGAGCGTCTTAACCCACTAGACCACCAGGCATCTCTTAAGTTATATAAGTACCATTGTGTCGTAAATGGTTTCCAGGGTTACAGGAAACCATTACCTAGTTACTCACTCGTGTCACCTGAGGGCAGCACCATATCAAGTAAGTACATGAAGGACGCTCACAAACTTCGTTTTCGTTTTCGTTTTCGTTTTTAAAGGCTCCAACATGCTTGCATGTGTCGGCCTTGGTCACCTAATGGCGGCTCTCCATGCTGCACGATCCATTGCAGCCTCCCTGTTCAGTCCCTTAACCCTAAGGTCACACTTAATGACCTCGTCCCATGTCTTTCTCGGTCTACCCCTCATAACCCCACCCCCAATATTAACACTTCTCACCTTCCTCACCCAACTATCATCCCCCATCCTCTCCACATGTCCAAACCACCTCAATCTACCTCTCCTCATCACAACACCAATACACTCCAGTCCCATCCTACCTCTCAACTCTTCCATTGTAAACCCAGCCCCTCCAGGCCTTGGACGCAGGGACGCACTGCACATACACCTAATCATTGTCATTTCTGTACGTCTGAGCCGACGAATGTCTTCCTCCTTCACTCCCCAGGTCTCACTGCCATACAGCATTACACTCCTAACACACGCTGCATACAAAGACCCCTTAGCACGTAGGGAGAGCCCCCTCAATGTCAGGAGAGGCAAGAGCTCCCTGAACTTCTTCCAACCACTTCTCACCCTAGCCACAGAGCTAGCTCCAGCCCCACCTCCAGCACACAACATGTCTCCTAAATAACAAAACTCTTCCACATACTCAAGAGATTCACCAGCAAGTTCAATTCTTTCACGTCTGACGATCTCCACCTGCTCACCCCGGCACGCCGTACACATAAAATCAGCATTATCTCGCAGTCTATCTCTGATACCACTACATCTCTTATGCACCCATTTATCACACACACCGCACAAGATGGAATTACTTCCCACGCCCTTGTGGCAAACTGCACATGGCCACTCTCCCTCGTCTTTGACAGTACCGCCACCAACCCTAGATATCATCACTTTTGTTTTATCTGCATTTACCCTTAAACCCTTTTGCCCCATACCATCTCTCCACTTCCTAAACCTTTCCTCCGCCTCCCTTTCATTCTCTGCAATCAACACCAAATCATCAGCATACAACAACTCCCACGGGAGTCCGTTTCTAAAGTCACGTGAAAGGGCTTCAAGTACCATGATAAACAACATGGGACTCAAGACTGACCCCTGATGCACACCAACATTCACGGAAAACTCATCACTCAAATCTCCATTCACTCTCACCTGGGTGTGAGCACCCACATACATGGCCATAACCACCCTAACCAGCCACTCCTCCAAGCCAAGCTTTCTCATTGCCCACTTCACCACCTCTCTAGGGACTCTGTCAAAGGCCTTTTCCAAATCAACAAAAACAAAATAAAGATCCCTTCTCCTACCAATATATTTTTCCTGAAGCTGTCGAACAATGAATATGGCATCAGTGGTCCCCCTACCTGGCATAAACCCAAACTGCATCTCATCAATATTCACTCTTTCTCTAATCATACCTTCTAAAACTCTCTCCATTACCTTCATTATCTGATCTAAAAGCTTTATACCTCTATAATTCCCTCTTTCCAGGGCATCACCCTTCCCTTTATACACATTTACAATTACACTCTTCAGCCAATCATCTGGGACAACACACTCATAAATAATCCTATTTATCAGGTCAGTGACTAAACTCACCCCTATATCGCCTGAGGCCTTCAACATTTCGGCAGTCAACCCAGACACACCTGCTGCCTTCCCCACCCTCATCCTGCCTATTGCCTCACTCACAGTAGCAGTATCAATCAAAGGCCAAGGGCCAGACACTGGATCTGCTGGCTCCAAACCTTCCCTGTCCCAGTCAAACTCCTCATTCAACAACCGGTTATAATGCTCTCTCCATGCATCTTTAATATCCTCACTGTTCACCACTACCCTTCCTTCATCATTCTTCACACACTGCTCACCTATGATATCCCGATTATCCCTCTTCACCTGACCTGCCACCCTAAATATATTTTTCCTTTCCCCATGATTGAGGTTATCAAGTAATTGTCTCTGTGTCTCAGACTTTGCCCTGTATACCTCTCTCCTAGCCCTACGCTTGGCAGCCAAATATTCCTCTTTGCTACCACCCTTCTTCCATTCCCGGAAAAGCCTTCTTTTCTCCTTAATTGCAGCTTCTACACCCTCATCCCACCACCAAGTTACTTTATGTCTTGGTGGTCCTCTTGTCCAGCCGCATGTTACATTAGTAACTCTCAAGAAATTGTTCTTGAGGGCTCTGTACTGTTCATTAACGCCTCTGTCTACAGCTCCCTGTTCAGCCACCACTCTCCTCAACTCGCTATAGAAGGCATCCCTTACTACTTGGTTTTTCAGCTTCCATATTTTCCTCCTAGGTACATAAGTCCTCTTTTTCATCATTTGTTCTTTAAGCACCATATCACAAATCAATAGTTTGTGCTGCTGCACACACTCCTCACTTCCTATAACTTTAACATCCCTCACTAACCTCCTATCGGCCCTCCTAACCAGAAAATAATCTATCTGACTGCTATTTCCCCCAGACTCATACGTAATTAACCTACTGTCTCTTTTCCTAAAATATGTGTTGCACACAATCATGTCCGTTGCCTCCCCAAACTCGAGTATCCTTTCCCCTTCTGCATTCCTTAGACCATATGCACATCCCCCATGCACTCCTTCATAACCTTGGGCTGCTTCACCTACATGACCATTTAAGTCCCCTCCCAAAATCACTATCTCATCATCCCGCATACCACCCACTACACGTATTAAATCATCCCAAAATCTATCTTTCTCTGATTCATCCCTGATTCATCCAATCCTGCCTGTGGAGCATATGCCGATATAATCACAGCTATCTTTCTTCCCAACAGAATTTTCACAACCAATATCCTATCGCTTACTCCCAAAACGCAGAAAGTAAATAAATAAATAAAACGCAGAAAGTAAATAAATAAATAAGAATTAAAACAATGTCAGTGGTGGGTTAGCCGGGCACCATGTCGGGCAAGAAGCCTCATTTTAACATAGCAATAAAACTCTCAAGATGCATATAAGGCGGAAATAGTAAGCACCCTTTAGAGTCTAGACTGTCAGCATTTGAATTTGAAATGCGGTGACGCGGCGCATTTACATCCGGGAAGGCGCATGCAAGGAACACACACACACACACACACACACACACACACACACACACACACACACCACATAAAACAAAGGAAGAACCCTGTCCCTGTACAGTAGGCCTACGCGTTGTGACAATGCTGCATTTATTCACCAGCTCCAAGATATGTTATGCGGCCTCTGTCATGAGAGGAGTGGTTGACTGGAAGGGAGGTGGAAGGACATGGTGTACAGATACAAATATGTGAGGGTGGATGACTGTGTGTGTGTGTGTGTGTGTGTGTGTGTGTGTGTGTGTGTGTGTGTGTGTGTGTGTGTGTGTGTGTGTGTGTGTGTGTGTGTGTGTGGAGAGAAGTGGTGATGACGTGTGATGGAGATGTTTGAAGGTATTTTTATTGTGAGCTTCCTAGATGAAATCTGGGATTAGACAAGTAGTAATATAAATGGTATATGTGAACAATGATAATGAAATATATAGCTTTTAAGTGTCTCTTCTTAGCATTTTATTACGATTAACAGTAGACACTTATATCCAGTTCCGGAACTCATAGTAACGCCAGTCTTATTCTGTTCCAGCTAAGGCCAGAAGATTTTGTTCTGCTAAGTGTTTCATAGGAGGCTGAGCGTTGGTAAGTCCTAACTCGTAAATGTTTCATAGGAGGCTGAGTGTTTTTAAGTCTTAACTCGTTCGTATTTATTCAAGCTCAGTACATGCCCAATACCCCTCACCTCTGCCCACTTCCCGCGCAGTTCATGCCCAACTCCCCTTATCCCTAAACACTCCCCACTCAGTCCATGCTTAGCGCTCCAAATCCTTCCACCCACTCCACACACACAAACACACACACACACACCGTCCCTCACCCTTGCCCATTTCCCGCCCAGTTCACCTTCAATGCCCATCACCTCGCCCACTTCCCGCCCAGTTCACCTTCAACGCCCATCACCTTGCCCACTTCCCGCCCAGTCTACTTCCCACGCTCGTTACTCTTGCCCACTTCCTGTCCAGTACACGCCCAATCACCCTTTACCCTGACCCACTTCTCACTCGCTGCATGCCCAGTACCGTACCTCTCACCCTCCCGCCCTCTGTCTACCAGCACATAAAACAAACAAAAAAAAGGGCATATTTTTTTTTATCACCTCATATCAGGGCATATTGCACTTTTACGCTCTCTTAATCGGGAAATGGCGCAACAACTCTCGAACTCGTAAAGGGTAAAAAGTATTGTCTCTCTTACTCAACATAGGAAACGAAATTGAGAAATACCGTAACCGTAAGCTGAAGCAATAAATGGCCCACCTCGCAGCTTTTGTTAGCATATATGGCAGCATTTTGAGGTAGTGATATACAGTTATGCGTACATTAGAGGAGAGTTTATGAGGATGACTGGTGTCTCGACGGCGGTTGGGATATTATAAGTGACATAAACACAGTCATTAATTAGTACAATGGAGGGTGGGGATAAAAAGAAGGAAACAGTTTAAGTTCTTTATTTCTCTAATGTTTAGTACGACACAGAGCCTGGCCATCGTGATGATCTCCGTGCATCCCAAAAGTTAGAGAATTATGGTGCGTGGAGGTCTTTAAGTTAAGGCCAACTCTAGCACGATGCGGCGTCAGGTAAAGATGAACAGATATAATAATTTCTTGTACGAATAAAAATACCCTACCCTTGCTTTCTCGGGTGGGTCACTGGTGTTTAATGTTGAGGTGGGAGGGGGAGATGGGTTAGGTGTGAAGGGATAGGTGAGCATGAGGGTCAGGGTGAGCGGGAGAGCTGGAGGGTGAATAAGAAGAGATGAGATGGTGGCATGAGGAGATATGAAGGGAAAGAAATGGCCAAAATAAACTGAGTACGAAGTAAGGAGCTAAAGGAGTGGACGAAGAAGAGGATGGAAGAGAGGAAGGAAGAAAATGAGGAAAAATAACTAAAGGAGGTGGCAGGAAAAAAAAAAATGGGACTCAGGAAAAGGCTTTGGTGTGTTGGCAGGCATTAGCTAAACACCAATGCGTAAAGGAAGTATTCTTAAACGCTAAAATAAAGACGACATTACGGAGAAGACAAAATAAGAGGACGACCAAAAATCTTTTCTTAATACATTGTGTGTGTGTGTGTGTGTGTGTGTGTGTGTGTGTGTGTGTGTGTGTGTGTGTGTGTGTGTGTGTGTGTGTGTGTGTGTGTGTGTGTGTGTGTGTGTGGACAAAATAAAGTTTTTATCTACTTTTAACCAAACTTGGCGGAAGAGTTGAGGGATAGGCAATTACTAATTCTTTTTTTTTAAACAACACGTCGAGGGTTACGGCCACATGGCTAGATCGAAATCTGATCTAGCAAACTCGATTATAATAGTTTTATCCAAGTTTAACCAAAGTTAGAAGATGAGTTGACGGTAAGCAAGAATGAAGTAATTAATGTTTTATACCAATCACTTAACGATCAACGTCACAGAGGAATGTAAAAACTCGACCTGTGTGTGTTCTTTAACGAGGTAACTCAAACTTCTTTTTATTCGAGTCTACTGAAACTTGACGGAAGGGTAGAGGGGCGGCCAAAGAGTAAACCTATCATTTTCAGAACAGCAGGTCACAGGTAAAGGTCACGGAACAGGGTAAAGTCAAATTGTTTTATCCAGTTTAAAATAAGCTTATTGGAAGGGTTAAGGATAAGCAAAAACTAAATTTAATTAACTCTGAGAAGAATCAATCATAGGTCAGGTTCACATGGAATGATTAAATACCAAAATTACAGGGCAAAGCCAACTCTTACTTTGATCTTATTTGAACCAAATTTGGTGGAAATGTTAAGGGTCAGACAAGAACCATGGGATTCAGTTTTGAAAGCATTCAGTTAAAGGTGAAGGTCACAGGGCAAGGTCAAATTTCGACCCATGTCCCTGTCCGTGAAGAAAACAGCCAAAAACAGTTTCGGTCTGATTTGGATCAAACTTGGTGGATGAGCTGAAGATCATACAAGAGGCTGACAGTGGTTTTAAGAACACTAGGTTAAAGATCAAGGTCACACGGCAAGGTCAACTTAAAAGTAATTATTATCCTATATAAACTAAACTTTGTGGAAGGGTTCAGGTTACAACAGGGATAAGGAGATTCGATTTTAAGAACACTTAATCGATGGTCATGGACACAAACAAAAGTCAAAGATCATAGTCTCCGGGAAAGTCAACTCAAAAAGAGTTCTGGTCTGATTTGAATCAAAGTTGGTGGAAGGGCTAAGAGTTAGGCAAGAATGAAGGAATTCTATACTGAAAGTAATATGTCGAAGATTAAGGTCACAGGGCAATGTTAAATAATCATCCCTTAGAATATCTGGAGGGCGTTGGTGTTGTACTCTATGCCCTTTTTTTTTTTTTATTTTTTTTTTTTTAAGGTGAATGGAGGAAAGAAAAAAAAAATCATAATCCATACACCAAATTACGGGTGTCCTCCATTCATTAAAAAGAAATCAGTAACAGCTGGACTTGAGCTACTATTGGTTGGAATTTTCTCCACAACTGCCAAGCCGGTAAATGTGACTGTCGTTAGATGCAAGACACCTTACTCCAGCCTGCCGTAGCCTCTCCCTCTTCCATCAGTCAGTCCATTAGAGGACACCATAAAAGGGTTGATGTCCGACGCGTGACCATCATTAGGAGAGTGACTAAGAGGTGATAACACGTATAGATTTATGATCCAACATTCATCACCCCGTTAGTGCTTCAGAAAGGGGAAGACTTCTTACTTCCTTCAGTACTATGACGTGCTGGAATAACAACACAATTCGCATGTACTGCCCTGATAACGAAAATAATAAACAATAACAAATAATAACAATAATAATAATAATAATAATAATAATAATAATAATAATAATAGCCTAAATGATCTTCTGTTTCTCATAAACGCCAGTTTCTTTCAAAGAATTCACTAACTCTGTATACCTCAGAATAACAGCATGACTATCAATGCATAAGAAGTATTACTGAAAAACAGTAGTCCACATTTAAATCCCGTATCATCCATCACAGCACCACCATCAGGATAATAAATTCAAGAAAGGTTCTGTGCTCATTCTTCAATGATTTCCCAGAGGTAGACAGTTTTATAGGTATGGGTTATTTAAGGCACACACTAGATGTCGTGTAAGAAAAGGAACGTGAATCAAATAGACAATCCCCTGTTGCTCTAAACTTCTCAACATGTAGGTCATCACTACTACTCAAAGTAATTCCAAAACGCGTAGGAAGAGGAAATCACATTTCAAGTTGGTATTCATATTCACCAAGCTTAAGTGGCTTGAAGATCATGAATGGGATCCAATGCAATTAAATTAAGAACGGAGTACTAGGGGTACCTAAAGGAAGTCCAAAAATAAGTCTAGCGGCTCTGTTCAATACTGGCTGGAAGCACGTAATTTGGAAGACCAATCCACTAAGAATTACAGTAGTCACTGCATGACATAATGAGCGCGTGTGTGACTGGAAAAACATTTAGGAACTAAGACCAGTTTCAATGCAAATAGCTTATTATTATATGGACAGCCGCCACTAGGTGATCAAGGTCGACGCATGCAAGCATGCTGGAGCTTTTATTAACGATACGAAGATATAAAAATAGCAAGGTTTCACGATAATTTATACGCTACCTAAAGTCCAGGTTTTTTTACTTTAAGTATACCCCTAGATTTCTAACAGAATCAACAGGACTGAGGAGTATTTCCCCGAGATCAATAAGCCTGATATTATCTGTGCCATCGCCTCTTCATGTCTCCTTAAATAATGATAACCCTAGTTTTACCGTTATTAAATTGAAGCTTTCTCTTGGCCAGATCTTAAAAACAGACGTTGAGACTTCATCAGATCATTACTATCCTTATCACCGGTAATAAAGCCGTGTATAACCTGCACAGAAGTGATAGGTAGCACCACAGGCGCCAAGCAAAGTGCAAGACTATTGGCAAAAACTAAGAAAAGAAATGGACCCAAAACCGATCCCTGAGTCACTTCAAACTGCAAAGGAACGGGATCTGAAATGGCCTCTCCGACTGCCACACGCTGAGACCGTCCAGGCAAACAGGACTGAAGAAATGAAACTGCATAATCACAGATGCCGGAAGACTAAAGGTTACTGAATAGCAGCTGATGATGAACTGTTCAGAAGACAGCAGGGATGGAACAAGGCTAGATAAGAGGACCTGATATTATGAATTTTACATAAGGCTGTTACTGTTGAGTGGTGCTTCCTATAGGCAGCTGCATAAGCGCAATTACCCAGTTACTCTTAAAAATAGGATGTAACTGACCCAGAGTAACACGTTGTATGATCTTAGATACGAAAGATGAATTAGAGACTGGATGATAATTAGCCATTTTTTAAGTCTCAAACCAGTCTTCTGAATCCACAACACTACCTTCACAAAAATGTTCTAATTTTGCAAATAAAGTCTGCAGCGTGTTCATAAGCAAATGATAATTTGGACATTCTGATGAGATCAGGCTGACAAAAGGGTTGCGTAACGCCCCTCATACAGCATACAATACTGTTTGTTCACCTTAGGATGAAAAAATCAGTGTACCTTACGGTTAGTAATATAATGTGGCTGTAATCTGATTGAAAATCCTACCACAAAGAACAACTAATAATTGCTCAATTCTGTCTTCACTTCAATGCCGCTACTCACACAACACATAAGCTTAACATATAAGCTTACCACATGCACCTCATTCTCACAACATACAACATTCTGCAACATAACTAAAACAAAATATCATTTATAACAACCGATTGAGGTAGCCATATTTTGCACTTCATTAAGATTACGTCCAGATGGGTAAACATCATCACTATCACCACCACCACCACCAACAACAACAACAACAACAACAATCTGCATCAGCTGTACGGTTAAAAAAAACACTTCTAGGTAGGCGTGAGAAAGTTATACTCCAGCTTACAGTGTCCTGTCATCCATCCATCCATCCATCAACCAATCAATTACCTTATGTAACCACCAAAAACTGCTTGATGGTAGAGGCATAAGCATCGCGGGAATAGCCATCAGGTGATATTTAATGTTGTCTAAACCACAGTGGCATCCATCATGATGTTGACAGTTTTGACAGAAAAAATGGTTCTTCATGGTAACCTTTCCCTCACAGACTGCTATTGTTTTCTCTTTCCTTCCATCATTCCGTTTTTTATTTCCTTCCCATGACTTGTTCCTTTAATTATTCATTTATTTCTCTCCCTCGTCGTCTCGCCCCTAACTCTCTCTCTCTCTCTCTCTCTCTCTCTCTCTCTCTCTCTCTCTCTCTCTCTCTCTCTCTCTCTCTCTCTCTCTCTCTCTCTCTCTCTCTCTCTCTCTCTCTCTCTCTCTCTCTCTCTCTCATCCCTTCCTCCACTCTTCAATAATTCTTTCTCTTTCCTTCTCTCTTTTTCTTCCTTCCTCCTTCCCTCCCTCCTTCCATGCATCCATCTTTCCTTTCCTCCCCGTACCCTTCCCTGCCAGCCTAGTTTTTCTGATCGTGCGTGTCTGATACCAGTACGTTAGTATTCTAGTAATACATCATTCCCCTGGCTTTGGGAGTGAGGGTGAGGGTCGGGGTGAAGAGGAGATAGGAGATGGAAGGGTGAGACATGCGAGCAGATCCATATCTTCCCTCCCCTACCCACATCACATCCCTTCAACCCTCTCACCTACAAGAACCGAGCCCCTGAAAGTTGTGTTCTCACCAACCATGGCAACATTTACAAACATAGTAGGACTTGTCATTTACGAGGGAAAAACAACAGGAAGAAAGTTAACTACTACACATGATTTAAAGGGTCCACTGCTACCCTATGTTAAATGCTTACGGCGAAAACCCGGTAATTTAAAGTATGTTCCGTCATTGTGTTAGTAATATTGTGCCACTAATAAAGGCTATGATCAATATGGATTAAGGATTTTGATGTGTGTGTGTGTGTGTGTGTGTGTGTGTGTGTGTGTGTGTGTGTGTGTGTGTGTGTGTGTGTGTGTGTGTGTGTGTGTGTGTGTGTGTGTGTGTGTGTGTGTGTGTGTGTGTGTGTGTGTGCCCTCTGGATTGAACTGAACTATAATTTATGAAGTGTGTGTGTGTGTGTGTGTGTGTGTGTGTGTGTGTGTGTGTGTGTGTGTGTGTGTGTGTGTGTGTGTGTGTGTGTGTGTGTGTGTGTGTGTGTGTGTGTGTGTGTGTGTGTGTGTGTGTGTGTGTGTGTGTGCCCTCTGGATTGAACGAAACTATAATATATGAAGATGACAATCATGTTCACCTACATTCTGTGAACGACAATGATAAAAATCTGTCCACATTATGAAGTAACCCTGGGGACAACTTCTCCACAATACACCTCTATATTAGGTGTGGGAGAAGGTGGTGAGAGTGAGGAAGGTGAGACCCCGACCGGCCCTTCCATTCCTCACCCCACGTCATCCTGTCACCACCGACTCCTTCACGCCCCTCCATAATTCATTTTTTCTCCACTTACTCGCCCTTTGTCTTCTTTAGTTTCCTTTCGCCATCCTTCCCCTCTCATTTCCGTCTTCCAATATCCTTCCTCTTTCTTCTCTTATCCCAGCTCCACACCTCTAGTTTGCCTTTTTCGTTCTTTTTCCTTTTCTTTTTCTTCATCAGACCTCCTACAATCTTCCCTTTACCACATTTTCCCGCCATTCCTTCCCTCCTCTTTCCAGCTCACTTCATCAGGTTCTCGTATATCCCACAGACGGTCACTGATCTTAACAGTATCTTCCACATGTCATTCTTTTATTTTTTTTCTCCTTAGTGCATATGTTTATTTTGCATTCTTCCGTCGGGATGAGTAATAGTGTGAGAGTGAGGGGAATATAAATATCCCTCTCATAGATGCAAAACTTTTAGACCTTGCATTACTTTTCATATTCCCCGAGTACTGTGTTTTGCATTTTGTTAAGGGAATGAGTAATAGTGTGAGGGATAGCTTTACATAATGTCCTTCGTGCAGGTGCAAAACAAAAGGAATAGCTTTATGTATGCTGAAGGTGTGTGTGTGTGTGTGTGTGTGTGTGTGTGTGTGTGTGTGTGTGTGTGTGTGTGTGTGTGTGTGTGTGTGTGTGTGTGTGTGTGTGTGTGTGTGTGTGTGTGTGTGTGTGTGTGTGTGTGTGTGCGTGCGCGCGCGCGCCAGCCAGGGGAGGGGGGGGAGGTAACCATTAAGGGAGGCAGGGTGGTATGTGTTGAGGATAGGGTAGTGTGTGGTGAGGACAGGGTGGTACGAGTAAGTGGGGAGGACAAGGAGAGTGAGAGGTGTGATATGAAAGGAAGGGAAGAGATGAAGGTAAAGGGATATTAGGTGGTCAGTGCTAATTTATGACGGCGAATGGGAAAAGAAAGAAAGGAGAAAGAGGAAGCAGGGAGGAAAGGAAACATGGGTTGAGTGAAACAAGAAAAGATCATAGGAAGGATGGATTTGGTTAAAAAATGAGGAAGAAAATACTGTAAATAAAACTAATCCTTCAGATGTTTGGGAGATTAACACAATGCTCAATCTTCACGCAAAAGTATAAATAAATGCGACATTAATCCACAAGGGACTAAGGAATAAAATCAAAAGGCAAAATTTCAAAACTCGAGAAATGAAGAATGAGATTGGGAGAGGAATATACGGGTAGGAAGGAAAAACGAAGAGAAGATGGAACTTTAAAATATAACTGGGTGAATAAACGAGGGATTTTATTAATGCTTCTTCCTATTTTTATCTGTAATTTTTACATCCATTTAGATTCTAATCTGTTTGTCTGGGTTGTTAATCTGTCTGTTTATCCTTCCTGGATATTAATTTATTTCCTTTTTCTAACGCTTCTCAGTGCTGTTCCTTTAAATCCGGACGCATCCTAGAGGCCGGGTCTGCCACACACACCCATGGGATATTCACAAGCAAAGTGCTTCACTCTAGCAAAGCTCCATGTGGTGCTTCACTTTAGTTCCCTGAGGAAACATAATATAATTCTGCCCATTATATCTTTTATATTAGAATGATTTATTTAATACAGAAGACAGAATGGTGTAATAAGCAAAATAAAATGCTTAAGAAGAGATGTTATTGAGCTTCCATAACTGACGAGAATACTGGCCCTAGACACAAGGCACACGTAGATCACAAGAAGAGACTATTCCACTTAGCGTACAAATGTCTATAACTACGCACTCCAAAAATACTTCATATTTCATTACATTTTCATAGTCAGACCAAACCGTATGCAGGCAATGAAAAATAAATAAATACATAAATAAAGATGGATAGATAAACAGACCGACAGACTGACAGATAGACAGACAGATATAGATAAATAAGTTCCTGCCACCATCTCCTTCCTTACAACCCATCAATCCACAAACCCTACACTAAACAAAGCCTAGTCATTTAGTAGTCCCCCTCCCCACAGCCCCACGTCCCCACCTGCATTGTTCCCCAAGCATGATAGCACTCCGCGATAAAAGGTGGTGTGAGGTGATGCATTAGCGACTGTGTGGTGGTGCAGTGATACCATCTGTGTGCTGATTCCCATCCTTACCCATCCTCCTCCCTGCCTCCCTTCCCCCACACCCCAGTAGAGTGATGCACAGACAGACAGCAGTGAGACAGAGACAGACAGACAGACAGGTGAATAGAGATAGACAGATTGATAGATATGGATTAGAAAGACACCCTTTGAAGGTAAGCTGAAGTATTTAACCCCCTGTCACGGAATCTGGCTTACACAAACAGGTATTCGGAAGTTAAAAGTGTAATGATATATGCATACGATTCTGGACATGGATTATTTCCCCTCTGTATGAAGGTCCAATTTATAGCTACTTCTTGATGACAAATGAAGACTACGACCAATTTTGGAGACCTATATCGTACTGGAGGAATTTGAAAGCCTCCTTATTTTGCCTCCTCAGTAGAAGGCCACCTTGCTTCCTTCATTCTTGTTGCCGACAGACGACTACAATATATTAAGCACAGGATGAGAGAGAGAGAGAAAGAGAGAGAGAATTTAAATGCAAGAAGGAAGGAACCAAAGGCCAGGAGCTCGCAAAATCGTTCCCTCCAAGAAAAAACAAAACAAGAGACCCAAATTCATGATCCGTTAGTTTCAAGATGCCTGGACACACGGCGTTTGAAAGACTGGAGTTCAAGGGCAGTAGGAAACACAGACAGTGGGAGACAGTTCCAGAGTTGACCTATTGCATACATGAAGGACTGGGAATTACGGTTAACTCTTGCATTAGACAGTTGGACAGAAAAGGGATAAGAGTTTGTTGCTAGACGGGTGCTACGCAAGCCCCGTAGTGGTGCAGGGATGCAAGCGGACAGTTCAGAGGAGCAGTGACCATTGAAGTAGCGATAGAAAAGAGATAAAGATGCAACCGTGTGACCCAATCAGCAGCTCCGGATGCCACAGTCGCCGCTTCTTGGGAGGGTCAACAGGTCTTGCTGGAACGATTGGACAGGAGACGGAGACGAGATAGTTGCTCCATATTCTTGATTCACTGAATCTTCATCCTCCGACATAACTAAACTATGTATAACTCCATTACAGATAACACATAGTTACAAAATGATCTACAGTTATGTGTAATACACAGATAAAATGAAAAAAAATAAAAATACTACAACTTAGCTTTCCAAAAGTTGCCGTAATTTTTTTTTCCCTTTATTTCGTCCCATCCCCCCACACAATGTATGTGAAAAGTCTGATGCAAATCGTATCTGGCATCTACTTTTCGCACTCCATATTTTGCCCATACACAATAAATGTGTTAATTTTTTATCAAGATCAGAACAGGCATCCATGAGACTATGTCAACAAAAACACATACACATATACATGCATAGAAACCGATTCGATCACAATAACTATGCCTTCCTCGTCGCTAATAATGTCAGCTGTACCTCCCAGATGGACTTCACCGGGGTGAAGTTACACATACAGAGCACATACCCCCACCACAAACCAAAGAATAACACCAGCTGTTTCTCTCAGGCAGACTACACTCGAGTAGGGTCACACACAGAATGTATAACCCCATCACAAACCAAACAATACCGACAGATGTTGCTCCCGGATAGGCTACACTGATTAGGGGCACACACAGTATACGTACCCCCACCACAAACAGCATAACGCTGTTTCTCTCAGGTAGACTATTACGGGGTGGGGGAGTGAGTGTGTTCTGTCCCCTTACGTCCCCTTACATGACTGCAGACCAGGGCAACTGAGTAAATGATAAGGTAATGTGACGCTAATACAGGCTGCTCATGATTATCGGTAAAAACTGGAACAGGCGAAAGTAAAAAGGTGTAAGCCGGAACGAACTCATATAATGATGGTGGGCGAGATTGGTGTGTGTGTGTGTGTGTGTGTGTGTGTGTGTGTGTGTGTGTGTGTGTGTGTGTGTGTGTGTGTGTGTGTGTGTGTGTGTGTGTGTGTGTGTGTGTGTGTTTTCTTGAAATAATACCCTCACACATCGCCCATAGGCATTTCTAATAGGATGCCAACTTGATTCTGCATTTTAATGGGGCGAAAGGATACTTACCACACGTTTATTGACCTTTCACTCACCCACTCACTCACTCACTCTCTCTCTCTCTCTCTCTCTCTCTCTCTCTCTCTCTCTCTCTCTCTCGTCAACATCGAGAGTGGATTATAATTAAGAAGTAATTAGTGAGAGGGGAGTCAGAGGCTGGGGTCAATGAACACACACACACACACACACACACACACACACACACACACACACACACACACACACACACACACACTAAAACATACTACCTGCTCTCCCAAGGGTATAATGACCACATGTAAATTAACTAATCCTTCAATAAAACTTACCTCTTCCCTCTTTCTCTCCTCTTTCTAGTCTGCCCCCCCCCCTCTTATTCCTCTTTCTCTTTCTGTTCCTCCTCATCCCCTCTCTTCATTTTCTCCTCTTCTTCAGGTTTCATGAATACTTAGCTGAAGCTATAAATGAATTATATTAGAGCAATTAAAGTGCCAGTATGAATAACGAAAATAAATATGCGCTGCGCTCTCTCTCTCTCTCTCTCTCTCTCTCTCTCTCTCTCTCTCTCTCTCGGCCACAGTAATATTCTACTAACAACATTAAAAGTCGTCTGGATAAGCATCTGGCTTCTAATCGCCGCTAACAATGATCAGAGCTGAAAAAATATACATTAGATATGACTGATATTCCATCCTCTAATCCAGACTATGGAGAACACAGCATCAGTGCAATGTCACAAGTAGTTATGGTACTTTTCCTTTAAAGATTTAGTTAGTGTAAAATATTGATTTACGGTAGGGTTTTCTTATGAAATTTCCAAGACAGTTTTCTACAGTGCATGGTGACCCTTCTCCAGAATTTGCTGAAGAGTTTGGTGGGTCGGGAGTGGGGAGGTCATCCTGCTGTTATGTCCTTTGGTCGTATTCTCGTCGGTTAAGGAAACCGTCTAACATCTCTTGCTTGGCGACTTTTTGTGTCTGGTTAATAACCTTTTGTGCGTAATTTATGCAGAGTATGACGATATTGGAAGGACTTATGTAACAAAGAAGAGGAGAGCAAGGTGTAATAAACAAAAAATAAATGGGTTAGGAAAAGGTATTAGTGTGTCTCCTCAACCGAGGAGAATACGGACCCATGTTTAAGACTCATTCAAGTTACCTAGTTACCTAGTTACATACAGCCTCAAAAAAGGGCCGGCAGGTCTGTTGCTGCCTGCTTTCCTTTGTACTCCTTTCTACTGTATGTTTACACAGGTACCCTACATGCACAGGCATAAACAAATATTAACAAACAGCGTGGAATATACAGAGGAAAGTGCAAGCACGCACGCACGCACAAGCGCGTGTACACACACACACACACACACACACACACACACACACACACACACACACACACACGAACACACGCAAAAGAGCACGCACACTTTTCGTCAGCCAAAAAATAAATCAGCAAGAACAGCTTCAGAACACACACACACACACACACACACACACACACACACACACACACACACACACACACACACACACACACACACACACACACACACACACACACACACACACACACACACACACACACACACACACACACACACACACACACACACACACACACACACACACACACACACACAAAGAAACTGATTGTCACTCGTAATCCTGGACTAAATAACGTGTAAAACAACATACGAGTATAATAGACACTGCTTGAGAACCAAATAGGAGTCCGTCACCTCACCAACCCAACAGCTTTGTGGTGGATGAGCCGCAGGAGTACTGGCATTAGGGGAGAGGGTAGGGCAGGGAGGTGGACAGGGGTGGAGGAGTTCAAGGGAGGGAGGTGGATAGGGATGAAAGACAGCAGAGGAGTAAGGTAAACATGGAAAAGCGGAGGAGAGGAAGATGGATAGGGGTGGAAGAAGGTAGGCAGGGAGAGGGACAGGAATGGAAGAAGGGGGGAGGGAGGTGGATAGGGATGGAAGAGAGCAAGGGAGGGAGGTGGATAGGGGTGGAAGGTAGGGGAGAGAGAGGGACAAAGATGGAAGAAGGGAGGTGAGGAAGGGCTGAGAGCTGAGGAAGGGTGAAAGATAATTGCGATGTAGACAAAAACGGAGAACGAGGATGCAAGAGCAGAAGGAACAGCAACTAAAACCAAATACATTTGTCTTTTCAAGGTGCCAGGGATCACAATTAACAGTGACAACAGGATCAAGCAAAGGTGTTCTAGGCTGGGTGAAAGCATCTGGCCTCAACAGGTTTAACTATTTGGCATTTTTAAAGTCAGAATATAAGGATATACACGATCAGCAGAGGTTAACACAATCCTCTGTGAATACACTCATGACAGTACTAATGACTGCGGTACAATAAAAAAAAAAAAAAAAGATGATGGTGCAGTAAAGGTCGAGAAACAGATGAGACAGCCAATGTGAAGTATCTGGAATCATAAACACCACAGTAACATACGACAAGTAATTACCAGTCCAGCCACACCCACAACACGGCGGTCGGGTCTGCATTCACCACACCATCACCACCCTTTAATTCACGAAAAGAAACCAGAGAAGGTAATTGAAAACGGTGATAATCGTCAACAGAAACATAAACCAAGAATACGGCTTCTGTCTCACCCGAGCGACACAATCAGGTCCGAGAAAACAGGGAATAATCAA